>NC_137235.1:1910780-1913280 GCF_949987685.1 Ammodytes marinus | reverse complement strand
ACGTATTGTGCAACGAAGCGCACACCGGCACACACACACAACATCTATAATCTTTATCCTCAATTTAATCAAATTTTTTGTTTTTTTAACCTGAAAAATATCCCAGTTAACACCCATTTAAAAGCTTGACACAGAGGAAAAAGCTTGAAACTTCTAACTAAAGATAGCAACTTCTGTTTTTATGTTAATGTCAGTTGTGTGTGAGCTCTGAGCGTGACTGTCTCTTCCCTATTTTAGTAGAGACACACTGTGCACTAATTCGACACAAGTTTCATATATAACTGAGAAGCGCTACACTATGAACTATGCACTTATAGCCTGAATATTAAAGAAATGCCTGTTCTAAGAAAGCAATGACACTGTATGTTAAACCACAAGAAATTACATGAATATATGATGTTTAATTATATATATTTTTTTGCACGTAGCTGTCTCTTAACTAAAAACGCTGGTTGCAGTGTTAGGAGATTGAAGTTATTGTTCCAAATACACATTATTTAAGACACAAATGTCACTGTTTCTAGTGTATTATGTGTCATGAAACCTATAGTGTGTCGATAGCCACTTATTAAGGCTCTAGTCTAAGCGAATACACAGCACATGAACATTGGCAGAATAGTGTTTTAGTTTGTCCATACCTCATCATGTATGAATGGACTAAAATATAATTGATGCAATAAATAAATAGTAAAAATAATTGATAATGTCATGTAAAAATGCCTTGCTAATCAACTTTAACTCTATATATATATTTTTTTTAAATAAGCCTGAATCAAAAATAAAAGGCATTGTGCATATCAACAACTAAATATGAATATGACAAAGAATTATTAAAAATAATAATAAGAGAAATACAGTTCTTACCCATCTGGCAATCAGTCATTTATATCCAAGAAAAATGAAAAAAGTTTGTCAGTAGCAAAAACGTTGCCGTAAAGTAGTGGAGTGGAGATATGAACAGGCGACCTCGACACACACACAGTGCAGTGACACTTGACTGAGGGAGACTGGCTCTTTAAACCACACCTCTTCCCCATCCATCACACAGTCAACATGACAGCAGTGTAAAGAGATTGTTGCACACCTCCCTCTCTCTCTCTCTCTCTCTCCTTTCTCTCTCTCTCTTTCTCCCTCTCTCTATCTCTCTTGAAGTCTCTCTATTCCTCTCTCTCTCTCTCTCTCTCTCTCTTTACCTCTCTCTCACTGTCTCTCTGTCTCCTTCTCTGTCTCTCTCTCTGTCTTTCTATTCATCTCTCTCTGTCTCTCTCTATCTCTCTCTACCTCTCTCTCTCAAAGTCTCTCTCTCTCTCTCTCTCTCTCTCTCTTTACCTCTCTCTCACTGTCTCTGTGTCTCCCTCTCTCTCTCTCTCTCTGTCTCTCTCTCTCTCTCCCTCTTTACCTCTCTCTCTCGCTGTCTTTCTGTCTCCATCTCTCTTTCCCTCTCTCTCTCCCTCTATCTCCCTCTCTCTACCTCTCTCTCTCTCTGTCTCTGTCTCTCTCTCTCGCTCTCGCTCTCTCTCCGTCAGTCAGACAGACAGAACCTCCTTCAAAATAAAACCATTACTGAATTAATTAGAATCACAATCAGTATCAGAATCCTTTATTGTCATTGTACAATGTATACCGAAATTTTAGCAGCATTCAAGTATACACACAAACACAAAATATAAAAATATAAAAGAGATTAGTCCATGAAGTGAAGCAATAGAAGAGTGAAGTGTATATTGTCATTTATAAAGTAAAGGAATAGTTCACCATTTTACAATTTTTGGCTTTTGGCCTCACTCTCAAGAAAAGACAACATAAACCATTAAAGTCTTAATTGAACATGGTTAAAAAAACAAAATAACAATACAAACATAAACAAAACAATTGAGCAATAAAAAAGGAAATAAATAAATTAAAAAAAAAAAAAAAAAAATGGGATCCTAAACAACAAATACATAACTCAAATAATATAGTTCATGTTCATTCCTGTAACTGTGTGCGCATTTTTTTTTTCTTAAGATTATTTATTGGCATGGTCAAGCTTTATTGGGCAGTACAGAGTTGACATCAGTGTAATGACAGAACCTCCTTCAAAATAAAAGGCATTACTGAATGAATTAGTCCATGAAGTGAATCAACCGTTTTCACCACTGTATATTTAATTTTAATTTTTTTTATTGTCAGTGTTTCCCTTTTTAATATGTAATCTTGTTTCTGTCTTTGATTGTTTTTTTTTTTTGTTTTCTTCTTATAAAGCCTCCTGTGGACAGGTGTTGAAAACTAGCATTTATGCTAATACACTTAAAACAATGCATCTGGTTCGTCCAATGATCATGTCCATGTCAAATGAAATATACAATACAGTAGAAAAGGCGTATATTGTCATTTATAAGTTAAAGTAATAGCTCAATGTTTTTAATGTTTAGCTTTTTGCGTCTCTCTCAAGAAAAGGTGACAGAAGCCATGCCTGTAACTGTGTGTGCATTTTTTATATAGAAATGGGCAAAGGTCG
>NC_137235.1:1860780-1903280 GCF_949987685.1 Ammodytes marinus | reverse complement strand
TAATGTCTAAAACTCAAACTGGTCCTCACAAAGACAGAAGTACCAAACACACACACACACACACACACACACACACACACACACACACACACACACACACACACACACACACACACACACAACACACACACACACACAACCACACACACACACACACAGCTTTTGTTACTAGTTGACAGCTGCTCTCATGTGTCTATTATGAGTCATTATGTTCCATGGTTAGCCTTCTTAAAACAGATAAAAACTTATATGACGAAAAGCATTATTTTAAACCCTTGATCAAGTCGTAGCGTATAGTGAATTTCAACTAGAAACTCTTTAAACTCTGTATGCTTTTTTTAAATGTATTTTTTTATTTTTTTATACCATTACAAAATATTTCGACACAATCTTTGGTGTTCCCCTTTTTGAAAGTGTGTCAACTTCTCTTTCAAACGCCTGTCACACCACCCACATTAGAGAAATAGTTATTTAACATGTGGCATTTGATTATTTAATTTAAAGGTACAGTGTGTAGTATTTACTGTACTTTTTAGAACACACTTGGTCAAAATGGAATACAGTATTCATAAGTATGTTTTAATTAGTGTATAATTGGTTGAAAGTAATATTTTATAACATTATAATGAGCCTTAATATCTACATAGGAGCGGGGCGCTGAGGCCGCCATGTTGCACCGCCATGTTTCTACAGTAGCACAGAACGGACAAACTTAACGGTCTTACTCGTTTTTATATATAGTGGGCGTCCTGGGGAAATGCAGCTGAGACCAAGAAGAAGAAAAAGTACTATAGAATAAATAACTAAATACATATTCACCTCATCACTTGATATTGTGGAAAGACTTGATGCAGTGGTGGATGATGCCATCTTTAGTAACTATAGCTTATTGTCCTTGAAGGTTGCCAGTGTGAGATTTTTATTTGCAATGGTTGTAAATAAAATTGAAACGGTCTGAATGACTGAAAACCAGAACATGGTAACTGGGTTTCCTTTAAAGGTGCACTGTGTAACTCTGGGTGTGTCAGATAGGTAAACATTTTCTAAGGTATATTCTCATAATAACTGAATGAACAAACTTTCCTCACAGAAAAATGTGATCCCTGGAACACTGTTTGAAGTTAGAAAGCTTCCTGAAAAGTTACTGTTTCACTGTTGTTGTTGTTGTTTACAGCAGCAGGGCCCACAGTTTGGTTTACAAACATGTTCTAGTCTAACGTTTGGTTCCAGGTTCCTTAACATAATTGTATTTTGTTTTATGACGATAGAACTATTCAATACTAAGAATTACATGTATTGAAAATATGATTTTTGAACTAACTGCAGGCTCTGTGAATGTAAACAAAAGTATCTCCCCTGAAACTACACAGTGCACCTTTAAGTGTGTGTCTTGGATATGGCTGAAATTGATGAAAGTGAAGTCCCCAGCCCCAAACGTACTCTACAAGAGTGACACCATTTTATTCATGTAATTTTTTTTTCTTGTCATCTCTATCAGCTTCCTGGAAGTTGCAACATAGATAAGTGCCACACGTGTGATAAGCGTTACCAGAATGTGTCTGTAGAATGTGTCTCTATTATGTGCATTATATGTGTTACATACTTCTGTGAATTAAGTTAACGCTTGATCTTCTAGGCGTAATATTTTAATAATTTGAGATTTAAAGAACTTTATTTGTCATGTGTACAGAAGCAGTTATTGGCAATGACAGTCTTAAAGGCCTACTTCACCGGTTTGAATATGAAGGTGTATTGAACTCTGAGATCCTATGTAGTATAAATGTGCAAAAAAAAAAGAAATCGGTTCATCCTAGCCTGAGAAAAGGCAGAAAGACAAAAAAAACGTACTTTGTAAATATTACTGTGACATCACAGTAATATTTACAAAGTAAGTTTTTTTTTAACCCTATATTTCTCTTTCTGTGATGTCACGAGAAAGAGAAATATAGGGTTAAAAAAAACACTCTTTCTGCCTTTTCTCAGGCTAGGATGAACCGATTTCAATTTTTTTCGCACATTTATACTACATAGGATCTCAGAATTCAATACACCTTCATATTCAAACCGGTGAAGTAGGCCTTTAAGTCCCAGGCTCCTCTCAACAATGTGATGTAGAAGAAAGAAAAACACAAGTGAAGAGAGCAACACCTGAGACACAGATAAACACAACAGTAGTGCAAGGAGACCGGGCAGGTACAAAGTGTAGAGATAAGGTGATAAATAAAAAGAGTCCATACACACCCATTGAACACCTTCACGAGTCAGTGGTGGTGAATTTGTCATTGTGCTGATGGATTCACCAATCAGCTAATTGGGCACCATCTGGATTTGCTAGGGCATGTATGCTTACAGAGAGAGAGAGAGAGAGAGAGAGAGAGAGAGAGAGAGAGAGAGAGAGAGAGAGAGAGAGAGAGAGAGAGAGAGAGAGAGAGAGAGAGAGAGAGAGAGATAGGAAGGGAGGGAGGAAGGGAGGGAGTGTGTGTGTGTGTGTGTGTGTGTGTGTGTGTGTGTGTGTGTGTGTGTGTGTGTGTGTGTGTGTGTACAGCCATTATGTGAGCAAAAATAGTCTTGATTTATTCATAATTGTCAACAATAGGCTATAGCATTATGCCAAGACAAATCTGATCCTAAATATCATCCTTGCAGCAGGTAGGACATTTAAGCCCTGGGCTGCAAACTGTATAATGAAAAATTTAAGAAAACTCAACTTTAAAGGCAACTTTTGTCACTGGATTTGTTTAGTTTTGATGCCCAAACTACAGCTCCTAAGTCTTGAGGAAAAATGCCTACAATTGAGCCAACTTATTTGATTTGATTTTTGATTTGATTTGATTCAATTTATTTCAGACATATCAGTGATACAAAACAAAATTAAAAGCATGGACATACAATAAACAAAAATTATGTTTTCACAAAAAGAATAAAAAATAAAAGAAAACAAATTATCTGCATTGCTGAGATATGCCTGAAAAGGAGCAGGAAGAAGTATACACTTATTTAATCCTACCCCCTACTTATTATACTCTGTTGAGATAACTTATCGATATGTTTTGAGTTCTACATATTAAGAATTTTCTAATAATAACAGCTGTGCTCATTAATTCTCCGTCATACAGAAAACAAACAAAAACAAGTCGGTCAAAATGTTGTCAAAGTGTTACAACGATCTGAAAAACTTTCTTATTCGAGGGTTGCGTTCCGAATCACATACTTTCTACTATATAGTATGGTAGAAAAAAGATTTAGGATGTCCCGATTCTTGTGGCCAGATTTAGGATGGTTAGAAGTACCCGGATGTCCTACTTCATGCGGCCAAGATTGTTAGTGTTGAAAACTGCATCCTATTTGGGCGATTCTGACCCACAATCCAGTGCGCACGTGAAGTGACGTAACATCGACGAAGCCTCCATATGAAAACAAACGGGGATGCGACGGATATAAAAGCAAGAGGCAAGATCAAGGCGCAATGTTATGATGAAATAAGAGAGTAAAGTATGTTCCCAATAGTATGCCTACTGCATCCTAACTAGATAATTTTTATCGTCGGATGTAGTATGTAGAATAGAGAAAAGAAAGAGTATGAGATTCGGAACGCAACCTTAGTTTGTAGAACTCAAAATCTGAAGTAACATAACATGTGAATAATAGGTTAACTTAACTAAAGCTAATTAGTTGGCTCAAATGTAAACCATTTTACTTTATATTTTCATGTTAAGCCTCATAACAAAAAATAAACTAGTGCAGACAGTTGCCTTCAACATTTTAGTTTTCTTATTTTTTTTTCTATTTTTAGAGTGCACATCACCTGGTTTCATGACACGCTATCTACCTGCTTTACACTCTGTATTTCATTAAAGCAACACGACTGAAGCTACTCCCACATAACGTCCTAGCAATGACAGTTATCCAGGACCTTATCAGTTGGTTGTATCAGTGCCTTGGTGATGGAAAAGCAAGTTTGATGGTGTTATGCTGCAAATCCCTGGAATAGACATAAGAACAGGGCCTGTTGATACTTGTTTGGTAATCTCCTGCACGCAGCCATGTGGTGTCTACACTCTGGATGTTGAGACATTAAGCTGCTCACTGTGCAATTTATTGGGTGTTATATTCAAAGGTGCTACGAGGAACTTTTTAAAATATTTCTGAAAAAGTCAAATGTTTCCTCTGTTGATCATGAATTACATGTAACAGCAAACGAGACCATCAGCGCAAAGAATGCTATTTTCATATAGTTTTTCTTAATGCCTTTGTCATGGGTATACGCTCACCCAGGAACAACAGCTGGCGTAGTAAAAAACACTACCGCTTTTGTCCAAAGGGGGCGCAATAATTAACACAAACTGAAAGTTCAAAAACAATAATAGTGTTGAAATTAAGAAGAGACAATGCAGGCAAAACATTTTTTTTTCAAGAACTAGTAAATGTTGAGCTGTTTGTCTATCTATCTATCTATCTATCTATCTATCTATCTATCTATCTATCTATCTATCTATCTATCTATCTATCTATCTATCTATCTTATTAGTTTTATTCCTCACTCTGTTCGTGTTTTTTCTTCTGTTATTCAGAGCTGTGGGAAAAACATGTCTTCTCATCAGCTACACAACCAACGCCTTCCCCGGGGAATACATCCCTACTGTGTGAGTATGATGCACACACACACACACACACACACACACACACACACACACACACACACACACACACACACACACACACACACACACACACACACACACTTTTCTGTATCACTTGCGAGGACATTTTCATAGACTTACATTCATTTCCTGGGGACTTGCCCTAACCCTCTAACCCCTTACCCTAACCCTAACCTTAACCTAAACATAAGTCTACCCTCACCTTAAAGCAGGTATCTATCCTAAAATGTCATTATTGAGTTAAGGGGACTTCCATTTTGTCCCCAAAAGGAAGGCACGTCTCCACATATATACTTTGTAAACAGAAACATGTCCCAACAACATCTAATATAAGCCCCCCTCCTCCCCCCCCACACACACACACACATGATTTTCTTTTATATCTGAAGGTACATGAAAAACATACACTACTGATAAATCAAACATGTTGCACATTTCTACATGAACATGAAACTTGAAATTGATTACATGTTTAGAGTTGGTACTGCTGTATAGTATAGTGAATTAATATATATATATATATATATATATATATATATAAGTGAATACACATATACACATAGTATTGCAGTGTATCTATTATTGGGTTACAGCAAGCACATTGCACATCAATTATCTCTCAAAGCTCACAGAAAAGATTGTAGTATTTAAAACTCACCACAAGGGGGCAGTATAGTATAATACTATTATAATATTGGTCTATTTTTAATCTAACCGGGCAAGAAACAGCCACTTTAGGTTAAATGAGCTTTATGCTGTAATAAACAATGTCATTTTTGTATGACTGTAAAGCTCTTTGTATACTATTCAAAGCCATATAAACAAATATATTTCTTTCTTCAGTATTATTATTATTATTAAAGCATTTTAGCTGGTAATCACACACTATTGAACTTGCCCAAACAAATCCATTTTTCACAACTGATGGCTAATTACAATTGCCTAGCAAGGCACGGAGGCATTTCTATAGCAATTATAAATTAAATATATATATTTTTTATTTAAATTATTTTTAATTTTTATTATAATAATATAAAGACACATACACACAATAAGTTAAGTTAATTTAAAAGCTAATCTTCAACAGGCACATTGGAATTTGTTCTTTGCATATCCCCTCTCAAGTTCCCACACTCCAGAGGGGGTCTTCACACAGGGTCAGCCATAGTACAGCGGGGTTACGTGTCTTGCTCAAGGACACAATGGTAGAGATGGTGGGCACCATAGATGTAACAGCAGCCACCACAAGTTGTACTACTAACACCATCCTGTCCGGTGCCGGGGATCGAACCAGAGACCTCATGGTTACTGGGAGGAGGAACCAGAGACCTCATGGTTACTGGGAGGAGGAACCAGAGACCTCATGGTTACTGGGAGGGACCAGAGACCTCATAGTAACTGGGAGGAGGAACTAGAGACCTCATGGTTACTGGGAGGAGGAACCTCTTTCCTCTAGGCCATCTTAGCACCCCAGAAAAAAATGTATTGTCTAAATAGTAAGTTAAATGAGATTGACTTATTGATTGATGTTCCCGACAGATTTGACAACTACTCAGCTAACGTCATGGTGGACAGCAAACCGGTGAACTTGGGCCTCTGGGATACAGCCGGGCAGGAAGACTACGACAGGCTGCGTCCCCTGTCCTACCCACAGACGGTAACACACACACACACACACACACACACACACACACACACACACACACACACACACACACACACACACAAACACACACACACACACACACACACACACACACACACACACACACACAAACACACATACTCATTTTTACAACTTTAAGGGGCACGCATACATTTGCCCAATTGTGGGGTCTACCCATTCCAGTTGTTCTACAGAAATTAAAGTGCACACACACAGTCTCACACAAACACGAAAACACACACACACACACACACACACAGACACACACACAGAACACTTACCCTAACACACACACATATACCCATTTGTTATCCTTTGAGGGACCTGCAATTATCGGGTCCACCCTTACCAGTGGTTCTACAGAAATGAGAATGTACACTCTCACACACACACACAAACACACACACACACACACACGTCCTATGACACATGCTTCATTAAGATATATAAAATCCTCTTTGTGTCCTGTTGCGACACCCTGGGGACTTTAGATTGCAAATTCATCCTGACTGAGCAACAGCTCGTTATATTAAAAGGTAGAATAGGAAGGGAACAATAAAGGAGAAGAGACACTTACGAAAAAGTGAAAACAACCTGATTAATACCAGACAGAAAACATATATGAGAGCCATTACTAAAGATCTCGTTAACCTTACAATGTGAGACGATATTCATTATTAAAGGTGCAGTCAGTGATTCTGGAGAACCCTTGTTGTCAAAATCAATTTAGTCAAAATCAGTGAATATCTCCTCGTGATCCGCTACCTGTCCGGACCTTGTGTTTTGTCTCGTGTTAATACACAGAGTTGCTGACTCCACCTTTTCTATAACGATGTATGAGTTGTCTGTTCATTACAGGTGCTGCACAATGAAATGCATGTTTCACCTTAAACTACGTATACAACTTGCAAAACGTCCCAGTGCTAGTGCGGTGAAATCTACCATCTAATCTACTGTCTCTCTGTCTGTCTGTCTGTCTGTCTGTCTGTCTGTCTGTCTGTCTGTCTGTCTGTCTGTGTTTATCCATCCAGGATGTTTTCCTCATCTGTTTCTCTCTGGTGAGCCCGGCGTCCTACGAGAACGTCAGAGCTAAGGTGAGTCAGAAATCTGGCCTACAGTATAATTTTTAATTTTTAAGATTATTTTTTGGGCATTTTTGCTTTTATTAGACTGTTTTTCGGAAAGACAGAGATGAAATGGGTCAGAGAGGGGAATGACATGCAGAGAACGACCCGGGCTGGATTCTAACCCGGGTCTGCTGTTAAGAGGACTGAGACTCTATGGATGGGATTGACTGATTTGAATTTACGGGGTCAATAACTCGTAAACACAAACAATGCATCTTTGATACAACCTAATTTCTACTGAAACCAGCTCGACTAATGAATGTATTTAATATTTTACACACACACACACACACACACACACACAGAGAGATAGAGGGAGCGAAGGTAAAGAATATGTTTCTATTCAGTGTTGCCCTTTACTGTCGTCAGGGCACATCAGATTAAAAGAGGATGTGCATGAATAGAACGCAAGAAAAAAAATCTCGCATTGACCCGTGGGGGCCACCGTAAATAACAAGATGTGTAGGAGGGATAGCATAAGTATGTGAGAGAGAGACAGATAGAGAGAAAGAGCGAGAGGGAGAGAGAGAGAAAGGGGGAGAGAGAGACAGACAAACAGAGAGAGAGAAAGAGATAGAGAGACATAGATTGAAAGAGAGAGAGAGAGAGCGAGACAGAGAGAGGGAGAGAGAGACACACACACACACACATAGAGAAAGAGGGAGATAGAGAGACAGAGAGACAGCGAGAGAGAGAGAGAGAGAGAGAGAGAGAGACAGAGAGACAGCGAGAGAGAGAGAGAGAGAGAGAGAGAGAGATGAACAGGACAAGATGTAATAAGGGATTGTAGAATGTATTTCTGTGTGAAATAGACTGAGTGCATTTTCGAGCATGACATTGATTATGTGTCTTTTTTGATTTTAATGTTCTTTAACATTATCGGTCTTTATACTTTTTGTCTTTATTTCTGATCTCATGATTACTAAATCAATCAATCAATCAAACAACTTTATTAATCCCAGAGGGCAATTCAGTTCAGCAGTCCTACACACACTAAGCAACACATAACAGACAATATACAGCGAATAAAAAACAATAAACAGGACACAGGATATGTCAGAGAGACACAATGGCTGGACATACTCATATTTGACACCGCCCCCTCCGCCCCCCCTCAAAGTATGGTAACTTTTAAAAAGATTTCTATGTGCCTCGTGTACATTTACTAATAAATATAACTTAACTTTACTGTACTGTGTGCGTGCTGAAAAAAAAAACTATATTTAAAATTCAAATGTTCTACTTCACATATTTTGAAAAGCCATTTATATATTAGATATAGTTATACAATATAGCAGTATATATAATGTACCTTTACTGCTTATACCTACATACTTATGCATATGCAAACAACAACATTTTAAGATACCACTATTGGTGAATCAAAGTCCTCCATCGGTGTATGAGTGTGTGTATGAATGGGTGAATGTGGTCAGAAATGTAAAGCGCTTTGGGACTGAGAAAATTGGCTAAAAAAGCCCTATATAAGTCCAGTCCATTTACCATTTTACCATTTACAACAATGTTCATAAAGAATGCCCCTTCAATTAGACAAGTTCAATTATCTTCTAGAGCGCAGAATCCAATTCTCACTCGGACAAAATGTCAAACGAAATTATTGTGTTTTAAATTTCCCCTGTGTCACTGCCTGCAGAACCACGTTACATTCAGTCTGTTTTCCAATACCCATACTTTGCTATTTAGTATCATAGAAAAAAGATTTAGGATGTCCCGATTATTGTGGCCAGATTTAGTATGGTTAGAAATACCCGGATGTCTACTAGATCTGGCCGAGATGTACAGCGTTGAAAACAGCATGCTATTTGGGCGATTCTGACCCACAATTCAGTGCGCACCTGAAGTGACGTCACATTGATGGAGCCTCCGTATGAAAACAAACGGGATGCGACGGATATAAAAGCAAGAGGCAAGATCAAGGCGCAATGTTTTGATAAAAAAATAAGTAAAAGTATGTCCCAAGTGTAGCACACTGCATCCTAGATTATTTTTTATGGTCAGATGTAGTATGTAGAATAGAAAAAGGAAAGAGTATGCAAGTATTCAGTCCTTCAATCTCTCTATACTGGAAAGAAAACCCTATTTCTTTAATGTAGCATCAGTGGGATAAAGCATTTCATCTCAAGTGCTCTCTCCATTGAAGCCATAAGAACATCAGCAACAAAAGCAGTGATTTCCAATATGACCTCTCTCACATCCACTTACTGCTCTTCAACTTTCTATATAGTATAAGAACATCAATGCAACAAAGAAAGGACATACATATTGATTAGATTTCCATTAGTATACTTTGCTTGTTTATTTTGTGGTAATTCCATGTGAGTAGCCATTTTAACAAGAGACTAGAGTGGTACCATAACAGCTGTTCTTTTTATATATAGTGGGTGTCCTGGGGAAATGCATGTGTTGAAAAACCAAGAAGAAGAAGTACTAAAGAATAAATAACTTAATACATTTTCTCCTCATCACTTGATGTTGTGGGAAGACTTGAGGCAGTGGTGGATGATGCCATCTTTTGTAACTATAGCTTCTTGTCCTTGAAGGCCACCGCAGCTTCTGTAAATGATCCCAAAGGGAAGGGGTTAGCAAGGGAGCGTTGACATCTAGTATCTCAACACTAGATGGTGCCAAAATACTCCAATATTATACACTGTACCTTAAGATGTATTTTGCAAATTAATGATCATGACACAGTTTGCAAATAATTTGGTAATTATTTAGTTAAGCTGTAGCTAATCTTTCATAGGGAAATTATTCTATGATGTGTGTGTGTGTGTGTGTGTGTGTGTGTGTGTGTGTGTGTGTGTGTGTGTGTGTGTGTGTGTGTGTGTGTGTGTGTGTGTGTGTGCGTGTGTAGAGTAAATCTTCTATAGAGTTTTTGTATTTTTGAAATGATCAGAAATAGGAGTCCACAATAGGTGGATATAGAGTGACAGTCCACTGTTGGCCACATAAGTGTGTGTGTGTGTGTGTGTGTGTGTGGGTGTGTGTGTGTGTGTGTGTGTGTGTGTGTGTGTGTGTGTGTGTGTGTGTGTGTGTGTGTGTGTGTGTGTGTGTGTGTGTGTGTGTGTGCGCGTGCGCGTGTGTGCGTGTTAACAGCAAGGCACCTAAACACCTAAATGTCAGCAATTCAAAGCATAATGACACGATGTAAATATAAAGATTGAGCAGGATCCGGTTTACTCAATGTCCATCCATCACCAATCAGACAGTATTCACTCTGTGCTACATTAACTACACTCGCCATTAGCTGCAGAGAAAGGTCAGAAATATTAGTGTACAGGGTTAATGGTTAGAAGGATATCAGATCATCCATCTCCTGGCTGTGACACTGTTGCATTGGGGGTGGGGGAAGGGGGGTGGCTCTCAAACCACTACACTACGAGCGTCCCCGTGCATAAACCTAAAGATATTATGCAGAGATGTGAACCAACCTCAGAACCATCATCATGCTAATTCGACATTTTTGCCTTTGTTTCTTCTCAATCAATCAATCAATCAATCAATCAATCAATCAATCAATCAAATCAATTTGCTTTACTTAGATAAAACGTAACGAGTCTCAGTCCTCTTCACAGCAGACCCAGGTCTAACCAGGGTCAGTTCTCTACATGTCATTCCCCTCTCTCCCCATTTACCTCTGTCCGGTGCTTGTGGTGTAGTGGTGCGAGCCCCCCCCCCCCCCCCCCTCTTCCTCCATAGAGACTCAGTCTGTCTAATACAAAAGTATAAAAATTATTTTTAATAATAATTTTTTTTTTTTTTAATTAAGATATTTTTTGGGCATTTTTATGCTTTATTGACAGTGCAGAGAGACAGAGGTGAAATGGGGCAGAGAGGGGAGTGACATGCAGAGAACGACCGCGGGCTGGAATCGAACCCGGGTCTGCTGCTGGGCCCGTCCCGGGAGGGGGACGCCTTACCAACTGAGCTAAAGGCGCCCCCATAATTTATTTTTTTAAATGAATAGTTCTTTATCCATTCTCCTTGTGGCAGTGGTACCCAGAGGTGCGCCACCACTGCCCCTCCACGCCCATCATCCTGGTGGGAACCAAGTTGGATCTGAGGGACGAGAAGGACACCATCGAGAAGCTGAAGGAGAAGAAGCTGGCCCCCATCACCTACCCACAAGGCCTCGCTCTGGCTAAGGAGATAGGTCAGTGGATAATGGAGTTACATGTGGTGCATAACTAATTTGTAGTGACAGAAAAAAATGCTTAGAGAGGTGTTAAGTCCCCACCTCTCCATAAAACACAAAACTAGAGTTATTGCCAACAATTTTTTGTTTAAAATGTTATTCGATTGTATCACTGTTTAATGTTTGTTTTAACATTTTGACCAACAAGTGCTATGTACTCCATGTACTACACAAATAAAATAAAAATTGCCTTAAGCAGACAATAAAAGGTGTCATGTAGGTCCCTTCAGTACTGTTATATCGTCAAGGAAAGGCTGCCTACATAACGTAATTTTGACGAGTGTTATTCTGTATGTCCTTATATTTGTGTATAGATTCAGTGAAGTACCTGGAGTGCTCTGCTCTGACACAGCGTGGACTGAAGACTGTGTTTGACGAGGCGATCCGCGCCGTGCTTTGTCCCCAACCAACCAAGGCCAAGAAAAAGCCCTGTTCACTGCTGTAAGGCAAGATAAACGCAAGGCAAGTTTATTTGTTTATTTCTAAAGCACAATTCACACACACAAGTCCATTCAAAGTGCTTTACAGGGGCTTAAAATACATCAAGATAAGACCTTAGACATTGTGTTTAAGAGATAGTAAAAACGAGCTAAAACAGGCAGAGAAATTGTTGAAAATTACAATAGAATTAAGTGAATAAAAAAATGTATTGAGCTAAATAAAAAATTATAGGTTAAAAGGGAAACAGAAAGGTCTTCAAGAGTGTATAGTTGCAGCAGACCTCAAGTTTTCTGGGAGTTTGTTCCAGATATGTGGTGTATGAAAACTAAAATCTGCTTGTCCTTGTGTACTCCCAACTATGGAGTAATCACAGAAGGAGAGAGAAATGGAAATTGAAAAATTAAACAATTTTGATATTTAATATATATAATTGTTTAATTTCAATTATATATACATATATCATTAAATACATGTTGCTGGATATTGCAGCATCTGGATACCTGGTTTGAAATAGCAAGAATCAATATATGATATCGAAGTTATACACTTCTACAATTTTTTTTTAAATGTACGTTAATGAATAGGGGAGAGTGGCCTAAGTTGTGCCACTTTTTAATCAAAGTGACTTTAAAGTGAGGCCTTGACAGTAAAGTTTCCAACTCAAATATGTACATATATTTTAGGGTGTTGTGCATCCCTGGCAATAAAAACTTTGGATCTGGAATAAACTGTTGAAGAAATATAGCTTTCGGAAAACAAGTTTTGTCTTGTGGCACAACTTGCCCCCGGTGTGGTGTAAGTTGTGCCATTGCTATATATCTCATAAACTGTAATGCAAGACAAATCCATTAGACAATCACTTATTTAAGGTGTATTTAAAGTAAATAAAGTAAATAGTTGACAAAGATTGAAGGTACATTTTCTTAAACAAGGCCTAGCAGATCTAGGTGGTTTTGCCTGCAAAGCTCACAATGACAAGGTCACCATCATCATCTTTCTGGCCATCTGAACTCTCCTCACTGGTGTCGTTAAGTGGAATTGAGATGTCAGTCTCTTCTGAGCTACTGTAGACAATCACTTTCTTTTGGTGACCAGCGTAAACAGCCATGCCAATGGCACAACTCTCAAAAATGTACTTTGCACTAGCTGCTCCGCCCTTGTAGAACCAACTGCCACCTGGCATATGCGATTCCCTCTCCATTTCTGCCTTTAAATCATGGCTCAAAACCCACTACTATCTTTGTTCATATGTGGATGTCTGGGCTTTATGTCTTTTATTTTGGTTATTGTTATTTTACCTTCATTGTTTACCTACTGCATGCACCTATGTAAAGCACTTTGGACAGTGCAAACTGTTATAAATGTGCTTTTATAAATACATTTTATTTACTTACTTACTTATAACTCACCTAGGCCCTCTGGCACAAATCACCCCATCCCCAGAATTTTGGATAATAAGCATGATGCAGCAGTTTAGGGCTGACATCGTGCTAACTATATAGACACAAAGTGTAGCATACTAAAGCACTAAACATGTGTCAAATGTTTTCAAACGTGTCTATACTTGTTCAGACACAGTAATCAAAAAACCTTGATCATGGAAATGTTACTTTGAATAGCTTAAATGTGCTTATATCTTATTCCATGTTTCTCCCTTCTTTACAGGATGAGTTAAATGGATGGCTCTTCTTAAATATGTGGTCACATTTCCAATTTCTTCCACGGTTTTCTAGAAACAAGGGGTGGCACAACTTCCCCACCGGCACAACTTAGGCCACTCTCCCCTACAATGAATAAAGTCAGATTCTTCTAAAGCAAACGACACATTTGATATGTTAAATAAAAGTTCCAATCACCGCACTTGGTTAATTATTTTCAAGCCTTTCGGAGAAGGTTTTCCAATTTGCCGGGAGGAGACGTTACGCAGTGAGCTAGAAAATGTATTTTTAATTTGGAAGAAATCTTCAGGCCTTTTTTTCCTAAGGAGGCAAATTAACATTAAAAAGCAAAGAAAAAAGGAACTGATTTTTTTTTAGCTCTTGCATATTTTATAATTACCATAATAATTGCAGAGCTGGTGGCATCCTGTTGACATTTCACCATGCCGAGTGACAGAGAGAGAATTTAAATGCATGGGTTGGAGAAATCATTTTTTTGGAAAATGACACGTAGAAGAATGAGTCACTGAGAAAATCGCTTCAGTTCCTATTGTTGAAACAGATTATTATGATTTTTATTTTTATTTTTTTATATAAACACAAAAGTCATACATCCCACCAACACAAACAACAAACAACAGAACAAATACATAACATACCTCACCACAATTCAGGTCGAGCTATCAATTTAAAGAGGCAGTATACAGTTTCAGAGGAGAGGGATTTTTTCACATTCACAGAGCCTGCAGGTAGTTTACAAAACATATTTTCTCCACATGAAATTCATCGTATTAAAAAATTCTATCATCATAAACTAAAACTAAATTATTTTGAGGCACCTGGAACCAAACGTAAGACTAGAATATGTTTGTAAACCAAACTGTGGGCCCTGCTGCTGTAAACAACAACAGTGAAACAGTAACTTTTCAGGAAGCTTTCTAACTTCAAACAGTGTTCCAGGGATCACATTAGTCAGTTAGGGGAATAAATCTTAGAAAATGTGGACCCCACAATTAGTCAAAAACAATGCGGCCCCCTTAAAGCAGAAACACAAGTTTATGTGTGTCCATTTGTGTCCGTGTGCGTGTGTGTGTGTGTGTGTGTGTGTGTGTTTGTTTGTATGTGTACGTGAATGTACGCATGTGTGTGTGTCTGTGTGTGTTGAATTACTATACATACATTTAACATATCCATTTGATTTTTATTGTTTCAGGTGATCGCAACACCAAGAAGAAGAACTAGCGAACGATGGAGAGAGATTCTGACCGCGGACCTCGGATTAAAAGAAGACGATTTTGAAACTGGTTAGGTTTCTAATCTTTGACTAGATTTCCACTAGTTTAAAAAAATATATACATTTGCAGTTTTAATAAAATGGTATTGAACCTTCCTGTACAGCATACTATGAGATTGAATTTTCAAGGTGCAATATTGACGCCGAACAAAAGCAAAATGTATCTGTAAATTATACCAATATCTTTTAGAATTTGAAACCTAATGTGCTTGCAACAGACTGCCCCCAGTTTACATACTATATAGTCACACTGAAAGATCAGATGTAACATGCTAGTTTTATCCAGTGTACTGAAATTCCTGCACATCAGGTCATCCCTGCGTTCCAATACCTATACTTTCTGCTATTTAGTATGATAGAAAACAATATTTAGGATGTCCCGATTCTTATGGTCAGATTTAGTATGCTTAAATATACCCGGATGTCTACTAGATCCGGCCGAGTTTAAAGTGTTGAAATCAGCAGCAATGTGGGCGATTCTGACATATATAGATTCAGACAAACATAGTGTTGCAATAATATTAGCCCATATAACTCTTGTTTTGCCGAACGAACAATGCTAAAATAGAATAATTAGGAATGTAGATTTTGTACGTGCCTGCTCAAAGCTGAACTATGTTTTTAACAAATGTTATATTTGTTGTGATATTAAAAATAAATAGACATTTTATCCAGTACTGTTTTTTCTTCAGTTAAACATATGGATGTGTGTGTGTGTGTGTGTGTGTGTGTGTGTGTGCATGTGTGTGTGTGTGTGTCAAAGCCGTGGTTTTACCAGTTAGTGAATGGCATCTACAGGAAAATTTAAAATTTCAAGGCAACTTTCTCACTAGATTTTTGAGTATTGAGGCTAAAACCAGTTATTTGGATAAACTGCCTACATTTGAAACAACTAAATATATTTTGTTGAGATAACTTATCATTCATATGTAATTTAACTTTCAAGTGTTGAGTTCTACATACTAAAATCCAAATGTAAAAGTTGTGCCAAATGATGTTTGTTTTTGAGACAGTTTTAACACTGTTTAGTGTTTGTATCAACATTCTGATCGACTTGGTTTTTGTTTTGTATGACGGAGAATAAAGTGGCAGAACTGTTATTGTTTAAAGTGCTTAGTTTTTAGAACTCACAATTTGAAGATTATATAAACATGAAAGATACATTTTTATTACGATATGAATGATAAGTTATCTCAACAGAAGATTATTAGTTGGCCCAAATGCAGGCAGTTTTCCTTCCTACAGTGTATGAACCCAGCAGCAGCAACTGATGCTCAGTCTAAGGTAACACTGATATACAGTCAAGTGCGAAAGTTTGTGAACCCCTTGAGCCTTTTGGAATTGTATTTATTTTAACCATTATTAATTCATTTTTATCAATACCAGTATTTTTTATATGAAATAACAGATGTTTGTTTATCAATTCAACATTTTTATTTTCCAGAAATCAATTGTTAAAACAGATACAACAAATTATTTGACGAATGTTGTATGTGCAAAAGTTTGTGAATCCTGAGCTGCATTGCTTAAATCGAGCAAGGTAAACACAATCAGGTTGGCCAAATTGGTTGATGAAATAGACCAATGTAATGAGAGATCTTTAGGAAAGAAATTGGGCGGCACTAGATAAAACAGAGATAAAACCAGGTCAGTTTAGGCTCACCAAAGTGAACCCATACAGGTCAGACATGCTAAAAGGGAAACAAATCTCAGAGGATCTCAGGAATAGAGTTTTGATGTTACACATTTGTCTGGGGACAGTTATAAATTCATAAAAAAAAATTTGAGCTCAATCGGTCCACCGTGAGGCAAATCATCTACAAATGGAGAGCTTTAAGAGTGACTTAACATCTGCCTAGAAGTGGACTTCCTTCAAAAATATCCTCAAGCGCCACAAGAAAAGTGATTTTTCAGGTAAAAGCCAACCCAAACATTACACCTGGAGATTTGCAGACAATTTGAAACCACCATTATTCACTTGGGAGAAGGTTCTCTAGGTGGTAGGCAGAATTGCGTTTTTGCCCAAACATGACGGTTTTGGTTATGACCAAACAGTTCAATTTTTGACTAATCTGTCCACAGAATAAGACTTCAGGTATCTCCAGGTGCTCTCTGGCAAAGTTGTGACAAGCAGTTTTGTTCTTTTTTGAGAGCAGAGGCTTCTTCAGCAACCATCCCATGAAAGCCATGTTGACTGAGTTTTCTTCTTATTGTGGAACCATGCACATCTGTCCCAGATGCTGCAAGAGAGGTCTGCAAATCACCAGATGTAATGTTTGGGTTGGCTTTTAACTGAAAAATCACTTATCTTGTGGCGCTTGTGGATATTTTTGAAGGAAGTCCACTTCTAGGCAGATGTTCAGTCACTCTTAAAGCTCTTCATTTGTAGATGATTTGCCTCACGGTGGACCGATGGAGCTCAAACTTTTTTTAAAATAATTTATAGCTGTCCCCAGACAAATGTGCAGCATCACAACTCTATTCCTGAGATCCTCTGAGATTGTTTCCCCTTTTAGCATGTCTGACCTGTATGGGTTCACTTTGGTGAGCCTAAACTGACCTGGTTTTATCTCTGTTGTATCTAGTGCCGCCCAATTTCTTCCCTAAAGATCTCTCACTACATTGGTCCATTTCATGACTCAATTTGGCCCATCTGATTGTGTTTACCTGCTCCATTTAAGCAATGCAGCTCAGGGTTCACAAACTTTTGCACATACAACATTCGTCAAATAATTTGTTTTATCTGTTTTAACAATTGATTTCTGGAAAAGAAAAATGTTGAATTGATAAACAAACATCTGTTATTTCATATAAAAAATACTGGTATTGATAAAAATGAATTAATGATGGTTACAATAAATAAAATTCCAAAATGTTCAAGGGGTTCACAAACTTTCGCACTTGACTGTATGTGACTGAATTTCTACCATCTGCCAAAGTATCATCCGTCTCACTTCGTCCTCACACAGGGACAGTGTGGACAGCGGAATCAATCTGACTTAGTCGTTTGATTAAGAGCTTCTAACTAATGGTTGGTGGGAAACAATCTCTCATTATTTGGTTAACATCTGTGTGTGTGTGTGTGTGTGTGTGTGTGTGTGTGTGTGTGTGTGTGTGTGTGTGTGAATGTGTGGACTGCCACATAGGCCTATTTGTTCATTTAAATATGTTCATTCATTTAGTAAATAAAAAAATACATGTGCAGGTGTATGTAAATATAATTTATGTAAGAGACCTAACCTGCCAAATGAGATGCAACAGTTGTAGTGTTATGGCGTCCTACACATGTTCTTTTTGGTCTGTATCCTTGATTACAAACACAATCTGCAAAGACTCTATGAACATTTACACATTTGAGAAACAAGAATCACACTAACAAGGCCTAACAGTAATCATATCTCTACACTGTAAAAAGCCCAACATTTTAAGTCAACAAACCAGCAGAATTGTAGGTAAAATAAGAAAAACAACACAACTTTTTAAGTATTGCTTTTGAGTTGGTTCAACTCTCAAGTTTAACTTATCCTAACTCAACTTCTCTATGTCCTATCTTCTAGAAATGACTGAATATGTTCTAAGTAGCTCCTTGCAAGTCATTGCCTAACCTCTGCAATCTGACACTGGTGAATGGTGAATGCATTAGTCAATTAATTAACTGTAACTTAATTAATCAATTAGATTAATTAAGGGATCAGTTAAACCGATCTGTTACTTCCATGTTAGAAAGAGCAGTGCATCTTTATTTCCACACTGGGCCACACATCTCTACTTATTCTTGCATATATGCATATTATTGTATTGCCTATAGTCAGTGTTGAAGCACTCAAGATCAGTCTTGATGTTGAGATAAGTATCAAATAGGGTAACCTTGATGGATTAGGGCCTAACCTATTACCCACTCATCATAGGGTAGCTGTTTGATGAATTGGTAATACAGTATAAAACAGCTATACTTAATTGTATTATAATTTATACCTATCTAAAGACAATGCACCGCTTTTGGCTGCAGCAGGCAGCTGTTTTCAGTGAACAAACTTTAAAAAAAAACAGTATGAATTAAAGGAATACTTCACCCATACGGAACCGGCGTTAAATCATTATAACATCACTATCATAATACACTTTATTAGGTACACCTGTTCAATGGCTTATAAAAAGAAAAAGCTAATAAGCCAATCATATGGCAGCAATTTAATGCATTTAGGCATTTAGACGTGGTCAAGACAATGTACTGAGGTCAAACCGAGCATCAGAATAGGGAAGAAAGGTGGTTTAGGTGACTTTGAACGTGGCATGGTTGATGGTGCACGGCAGGATGGATCCATACTTTCATGTTGTTTACGCCAAATTCTGAACCTGCCATCTGAATGGCGCAACTGAAATAGAGACTCATCAGACCAGGCAAGATTTTTCAATATTTCATTGTCCAATATTGGTGATCCTGTGAAAATTGTAGCCTCATTTTCCTGTTTTTTAGCTGACAGGAGTGGCACCCGGTGGGGTCTTCTTTTGCTGTAGCCCATCTGCTTTAAGGTTGGTCGTGTTTTGCGTTCAGATATGGTATTCTGCATACCCTGGTTGTAACGAGTGGTTATTTGAGTTATTCTTGCCTTTCTATCATCTTGAACCAGAATGCCCGTCCTCCACTGACCTCTGACTTCAACAAGGAATTTTACGTCCATACAAATGCCGCTCACTGGATATTTTTTCTTTTTCGGACCATTCTCTGTAAACCCTAGATATGGTTTAGAGTGAAAATCACAGTGTTTTGATTAGTTTCAACCTCAATAAGTTGTCCCGTCCAGGTCTACATGCCTAAATGCATTGAGTTGCTGACATGTGATTGGCTGATTAGTTATATGTGTTAACAAGAAAATGAACCGCTGTACCTAATAAAGTGGCCGGTGAGTGTATAATGAGTGAGGTTTTTCTTCCCTCATTCTTCCCTTGGCCCAGCTCTCCTGTTAATCCTAACCCAACATTTTCCCATGTGTGATGTCACACTAGTAAACTGTAGGGTTAGACAGTGAGACCATAAAACACTCTTTCTGCCTTTTCTCAGTCTAGGATAAACCGATTTCTAAAATGTTTGCACATTTATACTACATAGGATCTCAGAGTTTAATACACCTTCATATTTCCACCGGTGAAGTAGGGCTTTAAAGTTAACAAAATTGTTCAGGAATGTTCATCAAATAACTAATAACAATCTGGTAAATTATAAGTGTGAGTAATTTTTATTTTATATCAACAGACACAAACGTGCAGGACAGTCATATTGTTTATCATCATCAGTACTGTTAATACAATAGCAGATTACAATGGTTGTCTCTTTGTAGATTTCCCGTATGATGATTGTATAATAACAAGGAGAATCCTTCGATGTGTTTTTTCATAACAACATTCCAACAGCAAGAATCTGTAAACATTTGTGAATCAGTCCTACGTTCTATAAGAGCCATGTTGAAAATCTTAATTGGTATTATTATTGTATACTTTTTTATATTTAATCTTAATCAAACATTTGTAAATTCATCAATTAGAAATTTAGTAACTCAACCATTTGTTTATTTAATGTAAAGTGCCTGTTAACGACCTTTGAAACATGACAAACATCCTTTAGGCTCTATAATGCCTTCGATCCAGGCCTTGTATTCACAGACGTCCATAAAGCCAGCTGGTTCCTTACACTCGGTGCGACCAGAGAATGAATTGACGCCGTAAATCTTGCCTTTGAACACCACTCCTCCGCCAGAGTCACCCTGTAAAAGAGATGAATAGATATTGTTGCATAACGGCTTTAACATCAAATACTGAAATATTTGATTGTAAGACAGTTTTTTCTCTATTGCCTACACACATTGAGCAAATTATGGGTCAACCTAATTTAATGATTATCTGGTGAATAGGTTACTATTTGTCATTCTTTTTACACATATTTCTTACGTTTAAACACACTTTTCAAAATAGTTCCTACACCTCTCAAATAGAGACAGGACACCTAATTAAATAACCATCTCAACACATTGACACCACTTAGTATCAGCATTGTCTGCTAAACAAATAGGTGAATATACTATCAATACTATTTTAAGTGAGTTGCCACAATACATTGCAGCACTGTAGTTTGGTGCTGCAAAAAACTACAGTATATGTATTTTTTTTTATCTTTGTCATTTTGAGTATTGTTGAATTCAGTTTATAGAGATTTCAAATATTACAGTGTATTCCCTAAGTGTCTCAGTATATGACCCAAAGTATAGTATGGTTGTTGTAAGTGCTAAAACAGACTCCAACTTTTAAGGTGCTACACAAAAGTTGTAGAATTAGTTTCAGAGTAGCAATTTCTTCTTCTGTTAAGGGATGTGTGGCCTGTCTTTGTAAAAGTAAACTGAATAGAAAAATGTGCCAAAGCAATTGAGAAAAAAATTAAGTGTTTAAATGTTTAATGGTGAGTAGAATTGATAGAAGCTTAGCCAACTCACACCACATATATCCTGTTGAGAAGTTGACCCGAAGAGCAGGTGCTGATTTCTGAACTTCCCATAGTCCTTTACCATGAGTTTCGCACATCGGAGAGTAGCTGATCGTTGAGCTCCTAGATGAGAATAGAAAAAAAAATTTTTAACTAAATTATCTACTTAAAATGGAGACAGATAATACTTTCACAAACAAATAAACCAAACTCTGCTGGACCTTATCATTGGAATCATATAATTGATACTAACTAAAACTGAATTAGCTCATCTATCTGCTTTATTATAAAATGTGTCAGTTGTTGTTGGCTGACAACTTTCAAGAAACATTTACTTAATGTTAATATGTGCAGCAACATTACCAAACATACAAGTAAGACACTAACTGTGATAAACAGATAATTGTTATTATAAAATAAGCAACCAGGACCTGTTTCGTTTAAGAGTCCAAGACCTGCAATCTGAACTTCATCTCTGAAATACAATAAAAACAGTATTAGAAACAGTTTTTCAGGTATAATCAAGAGTCTATGTTACTGAAAAAACAACATAAATTACTTACCTCACTATTGCCATTGAATTTAAAAAGAATAGGGGTTTCACATTTCAAGTTTCTTAGGAGTTTAGCTTATAGAATCAGTGAAAGGTCACAACTCACATTTTGGGTTTGGGTTTGGCAGTACAGTCAGGAAGGCGTATGGGTGTAATCGCAGATACAGGTTTACGTAGCTTCAGCAGCATGATGTCATGCTGACGCTTCTTGAATATGCCTTCTTTATAAATCTTACGGTCACTGACGGTCACTGGCACCTCTTTCTGTTTGGTTTGATCTGGATGCACACTTAAGAATGCTTTCATAGTCCTACAAATAAGCAGAGGTTAAAGTGGAACATCACTATATTACTGTATATATGTCAGATTATAATATTAAAGGTCAATAATTGCTGAACATGAACAAAATGCTATTTTCAGTTTAGGAATGTGATAGTTTAACATAGGATAAATGCTGACTGTTGCTTCAGGACTTTTAGATTGAATCCAAGATATAGATATATTGTTGCTTGTTTTTAAGTAAATCTACTTTCTTATGGTTCCTTGCAGTGAGCTGCAGTCAGAATCCACTGTTTATCACTCAGAGAGCCACCACAGAGATACTCTATTCCATTAGAGTCTCTGGTTATTATTACCATAGCCATTCATAAGGTACAGATGCTGATCTTAAAGTTGTTAGTAAAACTCTTCCTTTCTTACCAACCAGGCTTGTAACAGTGAGCTGCTGTCAGAATCCACTGTTCATGGATCAGAGAACCACCACAGAGAGAATCGTGTGTTCCATTATCCGACAACAATTTCACATGGTACAGACGCTCAGTTGCTCCACAATCTGAACCATTAAAGATTCTCTTCTGCAGATCCAGCGCTGTGGTCAGTGTGACGCCTGAAAGACAAAGTCTGAGAGTTAGAACAGTGACTGTTGTGTGAACAAAAAGTTGTGTTAGCATTCCTGTGGAAGCCCAGTATCGCTGTATCTTTATAGAATTGCTTACATTCATTTCCTTATACTGAGATCATTAAAAAAAAGGTTTTACACAGCTATCTTTTCCGACAATCAGTTCAGCCCAACACTGCATCCCACATCAAAAGGTATAGGCTACTTATGGAACCAAAACACGTCATCTCAAGAACAATTATTTTACCAGAACACTGACATGTTGTAACACTTTGTCACTCACAACACAAACAAAAAGTTGCTTTACAATAACTATTGCTGCTGTCTTAGAATCCACTATTGATTAATGTATTTTCTTAGCATAACAAGATAAGGAATGGATTGGATTCATGTAGCGCTTTTCAAGGCACTCAAAGAACTTTACAGGGTTCCAGGTTCCATTCATTCACACACAGTCATACCGGTGGTGGTTAACAGCGATGGTAGCCACAGCTGCCCTGGGGCAGACTGACGGAAGTGTGGCTGCCATTCCGCGCCAACGGCCCCTCCGACCACCACCTCAAACATACAGCAGTCATACACATTCAAAAGGTGGGTGAAGTGTCTTGCCCAATGACACAACAACAAGGAAACTCAAACATACAGCAGTCGTACACATTCACACCAGGCAACGTGGGTGAAGTGTCTTGCCCAAGGACACAACAACCATGACACAGGTGGCAGAGCGGGGATCGAACCGCCAACCCTTGGATCACTGGCCGACCCGCTCTACCAACTGAGCCACAGTCGCCATAGTCTGAAAGCAAACAGATGGTTAAAGTAAGCAGCAGAAGTTTAAACACTCAGAAGTTGTTCACTCACCGGCCCACAGCAGGAGGAGGAGACGAGTCATTCCACCCATCGTTCAGTGTGTCTTCCTAGTGAAACACAGAAGCTTTTATGTTGGTTTGGACTGTCCTGTTCACACTGGCCTTCGAGCAGCCAATCACCTTATAAGGTTTATCAGGTCTTTCAATACAATCCCATTGGATACAGAAGTCCAACCATATGTAAAGTTTCAATGCCTTATCAATTTTCCCCGCCCTTGTCTTGTGTGAAGAGATGGCAGGAAAATTACCCTTACATGGAAACAGTCACATCAGCTGCATTTTTTTTCCAGCATAAAAATGACATCATAGTTTTGAAGTATTCAACATCGATATGAAGTCCTCAATAGAATAATGATATTTAGCTCAAAGTTGCTTTAAATTCTTATTTTGAGTTAAATAAATTGTTTTGTAAAATGTTATAATCGTCCGTTTTTACTGATTGATTTGGCAGGTTTTTCTAATCCCACTTTACTTTTTAAAGACAGCTTGCACACTAGGAGGATTACTTTAAAAAAAGTTGAAATCAATATATCTGAAAACAATAGTGTGCAAAGAGTTGTACACATTATATTACGTTATTGTATTTACTCTTTTTATTGTCTTGTTTAATTTTATTTTTACTCTGTTATACTTCTATAATTGATGTAAAAAATCGTATTTACTCAATGATTAACTTACTGAATATCATGGTCTCATGTAAACAACATTTTAGAATAAACGGAAAAGTTTAATAAACAATGGTAAGACATTAACAACTTTGTGGATTGTTCTAGAAAGTTTTTTTTTCCTTTTTTTTATTGAACCTGGCTATGCTATGTTTTCAGTCCTTGGTGCTCAGAGTATTTGCATTCTTAACTGTCCACTGAAGATTCAATTCGAGGTTATTGATACTTAGTAAAATGTTTCCTCTTGCCGTTGGCTTATCAAGATTCAGGAGTTCAGGTGAGAGAATAGTAGTCCGTACAGTCACACACCCTGGAATACTATCTGCTGAATTTGCCTTGTAATCTAATTTTATTTAATTACACCTTGCCTCACTATGGCTATTCTCGGTCATGCAGTGAAAGTATCCAATAATCCAATAATTATACACAAGGAAAATTGTATTTACTGACTTTTAACTGACTAGCAATATATATACAATATACACATATCAGCAATCATTTAAAATAAATTATATCCAAAGGCATAGTGTGTGTGTGTGTGTGTGCGTGCGTGTGTGTGTGCGTGCGTGCGTGTGTGTGTGTGTGTGTCAGTGAGTGAGGGTGTGTGTGTATGTGTCGTGTGTGTTGTGTGTGTGTGTGTGTGTGTGTGTCAGTGAGAGTGTGTGTCAGTGAGGGTGTGTGTGTGTGTCAGTGAGGGTGTGTGTGTGTGTGTGTGTGTGTGTGTGTGTGTGTGTGTGTGTGTGTGTGTGTGTGTGTGTGTGTGTGTGTGAGATCAATGACATTTCACCACGTACAGGAGGAACTCAGGGTGTAATCTTGATCGTGAGGCAGGTGCTCTGCTCATTCCATGATAGAGTCCTGGAACAACCGGTAGGCTAAATTTGCTTTCTGTGTTTTTATGTGTGCGCTGTCGTGTAACATCTATTGTTTTAATGGATTTTAGACTTGTTTTCCCAGCTGGGTTGAAGTTTTAATTTAAAATTTAAGAATTGATGGAAATGATAAACAATTGTAATTTTAAGTGTGACATTTATTGTTTTAATATGTCAGACTTAATTTCCCCGGCTGGGTTGAAGGCGTCAGGTTGTCGATAGGAAAACAGACATTACAGGTATTTTAATGTTCATTAACATACTTTAAATGAACTACATTAATTAACCTTATAGATAACTGCATGTGTTCCGATCAAATTTGTTTTGCATTGTATATTGCACGTTGAGACATGTCTAAGATGATTTATTTTTTTTTTTTCAATATAAACATTTTAGATTTGATGGGAACTTGTTACGAACAATTGTAAGACATTGTCTGAGGTGTAGATGGACGAAGTGTCAGAAAAACAAAGTGGATTGTGGACGTGTGAAGTTTTTTAAAAGTATTTTCATTGAACATGATAACTGGCTTTGCTGTGTTCTCAGTCTCTGGTGCTCAGAGTATTTGCATTTGTAACTGTCCACTGTAGATAGTTTGTTGATACTTAGTAAAATATAGCCTCTTGCCGTAGGGCGTAGGCCAGTGGTGTCAAACATACGGCCCGCGGGCCGGATCCGGCCCGCGAGATGATTTAATCCGGCCCGCGACTTGTAGAGCACACATTTATGAGCATTTCAAAAAAAAAAGTAAGTCTCTAGCCCATTCCTGTGAGGAGATATGAATTTTTAAAGAAATAACCAAAATGCTCACTCCAGCCGCTAGGGGGCAGCCAAAATTTTAAAAAGCACATTTTAGCAACGTGGGAAATGGTAAATGGCAATCTTGCTTCACCGCTATTAATGTTTCCTCCAGTGCTTTATGGCAAAGTAAAAACCAAAAAAAAAAAAAATATATATATTTTTAGTGCTGAACAATTAATGTACTAGCAAGCGCGATGTGTCCGCGGCTCTGCACGCGCGAAACGAGCAGGAGCATGCTAGTGTAGGCCTACAAGATTTATTTCCTAATTTTCCATGCTGCTTTATTTTTATGTTTTAAATTGGGAAAAACGAATTCCAAAACAACCAATAACCTCTGTATTTAAAAATAAATCAAAACAGTAGAAGTTGCACTTTTATTTAATTTAATTTTGTACTGTCTGCATGTTTGCACAAAATGTGTCCCTGGACATATAGTAAACAAAATTGGACAACTGTAAGGTCAGTGCCTGTTGTATTTGTGTATTCAAATAAACAGTTGTTTATTTCATTAGTGCGTATATTGGCATCTTTGAGCAAAATACCCCCAAAATTTTTGCTGCGGCGCTGCGCGCCGCACCTCCTGTTCCCATGGCCAGCAGCAACCTTTACTAAGACATTTCCTGGGGGGTACAGAGATCCCTTGTGATCCATGATAATGTAGGTTACAAATGTAGGCTGAGTGATAAAGCATATTACTGAAAAACAAAGCTAGAGATTTGGAGTTGACATATATTTTGCCATTATTTTACTGGTCCGGCCCACTTGAGATCAGAGAGGCTGTATGTGGCCCTCGAACCAAAATGAGTTTGACACCCCTGGCGTAGGCTTATCGAGTTCAGTTGAAACATTAATAGTTTGTACATTCACACACCCTGGATTATTATCTGCTTAATTTGCCTTATACCTTGTTACATTTTATTGTACTAGCCAAACGTGCCTCACTATGGCTGCTCTTGTCCGCACAGTGAATATATCCAACTAAATATTCAAAATATCACTATCTTAATGTCATTTTACACAAGGATATCTACGTTCACTAACACATTCCTGTGTGTGTGTGTGTGTGTGTGTCTGCACACTCTTTTCTGCAGAACCGCTGAAACAGGTCGACCCCACAATTCGGCAAAAACAATGCTGGCCCCTCAATGGAGAAAAGTGAGTATGTGTGTGTGTGTGTGTGTGTGTGGTGATCTTGTGTCTGTTCAACTCTGTCAGCTCAGAGAATGCTCACTTTTGAATTTGAATTTTTAAAGGGTAGAGGCTAAGAAGTGGCTACGTGCTGCCAATTTAAATATAATTATATCATTCTTATTTTAAACAAGGAGTAAATAAGAGGAAGTACAAGTTGTGTTCACTGACATATTAAGTGTGACATTTATTGTTTTCATTCATTACATTAATTTTTTTCCCCGGCTGGGTCGAAGGCGGCTGGTTGTCGATAGGAAAACAGGCATTACAGGTATTTTAATGTTCATTATTATCTGATCGGATAACATTTTTGATAGTATGTTGTATGGTGAGACATTTTGCTCCCATAAGTTCTGTAAAGTTCTGTGTGTGTGTGTGTGTGTGTGTGTATGTGTGTGTGTGTGTGTATGTGTGTGTGTGTGTGTGTGTGTGTGTGTGTGTGTGTGTGTGTGTGTGTGCGTGTCTGTGTGCACACTCTTTTCTGCAGAATCATCAGAACGGGTGGACCCCACAATTTGGCAAAAACAATGCGGACCCCTCAAAGGAGAAAAGTGAGTATGTGTGTGAATCTCCCTGGCACTAAGAATGCTCACTTTTACATTTTTAAAGGGTAGAGGTTAAGTAGTGGCTTAGTGCTGCCAATTTAAATATCACAATCTCTTTCTTATTTTACACAAGGATCATTGTTTTCACTGACATATTAAGTGTGACATTTATTGTTTTCATTTATTACAGACCTTTTTTTCCCCGGCTGTGTTGAAGGCGTCAGGTTATTGATAGGATAACAGACATTACAGATATTGAAATGTTAATTAACATATTTTAAATTAACTACATTTAATTAACCTTATAGATACAGTAACTGCATGTGTTTGGATACATTTTTTTTGCTTTGTATGTTGTATGTTGAGACATGATGATTTAAAAAAAAAAATCAATCTAGAACGGACATTTTAGATTTGATAGGAACTCGTTATAAACAATTGTAAGACATTATTCGAGGTGTAGATGGATGAAGTGTCAAAACAACGATGTGTATTGTGCTAAGTTTTTTAAATGTATTTTTATTGAACATGATAACTGGCTTTTGATTGTGTTCTCAGTCTTTGGTGCTCAAAGTATTTGCATTGTTAACTGTCCGCTGTAGATAGTTTTTTGATACTTAGTAAAATATTTCTTCTTAACGTAGGATTATCAAAATGTTAGTAGCTCAGTTGAAACATTAACAGTTTGTACATTCACACACCCTGGATTATTATCTGGTTAATTTGCCTTATACTTTACTACATCTTATTTTAACAGCCAAACGTGCCTCACTATGGCTACTCTTGTCAGCACAGTGAATATATCCAACTGCCTATTTAAATATCACTATCTCAAAGTCATTTTACACAAGGATATCTACCTTCACTAAAACATTACATTGTGTGTGTGTGTGTGTGTGTGTGTGTGTGTGTGTGTGTGTGTGTGTGTGTGTGTGTGTGTGTGTGTGTGTGTGTGTGTGTGTGTGTGTGTGTGTGTGTGTTTTCTGCTGAACGACTGAAACAGGTGGACCCCACAATTGGGCAAAAACAATGCGGGCCCCTCAAAGGAGAAAAGTGAGTAAGTGTGTGTGTGTGTGTGTGTGTGTGTGTGTGTGTGTGTGTGTGTGTGTGTGTGTGTGTGTGAGTGTGTGTGTGGAGAGAACTTGTCTCTGTTCAACTTTGTTGGCACTGAGAATGCTCACTTTTGAATATGAATTGTTAAAGGGTAATGGCTAAGTAGTGGATAAGTGCTGCCCAGCATGCGCTATAAGGTTGTGTGTCTGTGAACTTTCTATATGTTTTTTTTTTTGTACAATTCTGGATGCACGGCTTCAATTGGATGTTTCTCTCCTGACTGGAATAATTAGCTGGTTAAAGAGACTCTACACTTCACTACAATATAATATTATTGCGTATCTTACTGAAACAAGAGGCAACATTTAAGAATCAGTGGACTTTATAAACAATATTAAGACATTGTCCGAGGTGTAGAGGGATGAAGTGTCAAAACACTATGTGAATTGTGCTACATTTTTAATTGTATTGAATATACCTGGCTCTCAAGGTTCAAGGTTCAAGGTATCTTTATTATCCCCGAGGGGCAATTTGTTGTACAGCCAGCAGTAGAGAAAGATGGCAAACATATAACATATAAGACAACAAATAACACAAACAGATCACATATTTACATGTGGTCATTGACCAGACTGATGGCAGCAGCATAAATGATTTCTTCCACCGGTTAGTTCGGCAAGGTGGAAGCCTGTATCTGCGCCCTGATGGCAGCAGGGTAAACTCAGGGTACAGGGGATGGGTCGAGTCAGCCATGATTGAGCGGGCCTTCCTCAGTGACCTGTCCTTATACAGGCTTTGCTGTGTTCTTAGTCTTTGGTGCTCAGACTGTTTGCATTTTTACACAGTAGATTTAACCTGAGTTTTTTGATACTTCTAAGTTCAGAAGAAACATTAATTCATTCACACACCCTGGAGTATTATCCGCTTAATTTGCATTTTAACAGCCGTAGGCTTATCAACATTTAGGAGCTCAGTTGAAACATTAATAGTTTGTACATTCACACACCCTGGATTGTTAAGAATTGTTAAGAATAAATGGACTTTATAAACAATGTTAGTCATTGTCCGAGCTGTAGATGGATGTAAGTGTCTAAATGACTATGTGGAGTTTTTTAAATGTATTTTTATTGAACATGATAACTGGCTTTGCTGTGTTCTCAGTCTTTGGTGCTCAGAGTATTTGCATTTTTAACTGTCCACTGTAGATAGTTTTTTGATAATATTTCTCCTTGGCGTAGGCTTATCAACATTTAGGAGCTCAGTTGAAACATTAACAGTTTGTACATTCACACACCCTGGATTATTATCTGGTTAATTTGCCTTATACTTTACTACATCTTATTTTAACAGCCAAACGTGCCTCACTATGGCTACTCTTGTCAGCACAGTGAATATATCCAACTGCCTATTTAAATATCACTATCTCAAAGTCATTTTACACAAGGATATCTACCTTCACTAAAACATTACATTGTGTGTGTGTGTGTGTGTGTGTGTGTGTGTGTGTGTGTGTGTGTGTGTGTGTGTGTGTGTGTGTGTGTGTGTGTGTGTGTGTGTGTTTTCTGCTGAACGACTGAAACAGGTGGACCCCACAATTGGGCAAAAACAATGCGGGCCCCTCAAAGGAGAAAAGTGAGTAAGTGTGTGTGTGTGTGTGTGTGTGTGTGTGTGTGTGTGTGTGTGAGTGTGTGTGTGGAGAGAACTTGTCTCTGTTCAACTTTGTTGGCACTGAGAATGCTCACTTTTGAATATGAATTGTTAAAGGGTAATGGCTAAGTAGTGGATAAGTGCTGCCCAGTGCTGCTGTGAACTTTCTATATGTTTTTTTTTTGTACAATTCTGGATGCACGGCTTCAATTGGATGTTTCTCTCCTGACTGGAATAATTAGCTGGTTAAAGAGACTCTACATTTCACTACAATATACCATTATTGCGTATCTTACTGAAACAAGAGGCAACATTTAAGAATCAGTGGACTTTATAAACAATGTTAAGACATTGTCCGAGGTGTAGAGGGATGAAGTGTCAAAAAAACTATGTGAATTGTGCTAAGTTTTTAATTTTATTGAATATAACTGGCTTTGCTGTGTTCTCAGTCTTTGGTGCTCAGACTATTTGCATTTTTACACTGTAGATTTAACCTGAGTTTTTTGATACTTCTAAGTTCAGAAGAAACATTAATTCATTCACACACCCTGGAGTATTATCTGCTTAATTTGCATTTTACCAGATAATATGTTGTATTCGAGGGATACATTTTCATCATGCGCACACAGTACACTCACCAAAAGTAAGGACAATCTCTCACTGTCTGTCTGTCTGTCTGTCTGTCTGTCTGTCGGTCTTCAGTCACTTCAATTGACTTCCCTACCATATACTATTATTGGGTCTCTTATTGAATTTAGAATTTGGAACCAGGTCCTAATTGGGATGTGAATTGGAATGTATCTTTTGACTTCATAAAAAGCCCTTCTCCCTCTCTCTGTCAGCTCACTCAAAGCGATGCCAAAGTGTCAAGATGAGTTGCTATTCAAGCCCGGTTATGTGTACTGTTTTGTTTGCTGGATTATTATAATATCCTCATGTTAGATTTATTTTTCAGATCATTTGATTTTTTTTAAAGGTCAATAATTTGGTATTTTCCCTATTTACAGTTGGAGGGAGAAAGGAGAACAAACGTATCTGCAATCAACAGACACTCCGCAGAGTTACACCAGGGGCTGTGTATATTGTTTAAAACAAAACTCCATGTACTTTCCCCGGAATATTTAAATTATACAGGTGCATTTCACAAAATAGGAATGCCATGAGAGGGTTAATTTTATTCTATTGGGTTGAGCTCAATTTACAACTCTGTTTCTTACCATGGTCCTGTGAGGAATGGTTCATTTATTGTACATATTTTATTAGAATATATCGTTTAAAGGTGGGGTATGTGATTTCTGATTGGTCAAAATTAACATGAGCAGTACCACTTTTTTTTCGGAGCGAGGAGCGAGCCAAGAAAAACGATTCTCTGTTCTTATTGGCTGTTGGGACTGTCAACTGTTCAAATCTCTATCCCAACTGCTATTTTCTCCCCAAATTCTCCACCCCACCTTTAAATCAAGCCATAGGTTTCTACCTCCACTTTAGGCCACTTTATAATAATCAATAAAAGAGGCATCCATGCACAACACAGTCAAAGGCTATTTTGAAATCTGCAAAACATCAATACATTTTTGTGTGTGTGTAGATGAGAGTGAGAATAAAGATATGGTGTGCCATGGTCAGGTATGAATCCAATCTGATCTGTAAGGAAGACATTGTGATCATTGAGGAATCTAACTATAAAAGGGCTGGCAAAGCAAATTGTATTTTTAAATGTCGTAAGAGTTTCACAATATTGAAGGCATAAGATTGTTTGTCTTTTTCAAAACCATCTTTTGAAATATTCTAAAAAGACTGTATGTATACTATTTTTATCTTATTTAAAAAAATATATTATAATTTAATTTTTTTGTCATTTTTGACAGCCTTACATATGCCTTTGTAGCACACTTGAATAATGAAGATCAGAGTGCTTTGAAAGTTTATTTATTTTTACTGCATTTTCTTCAAATATACACAGACATATCAACACACTTAAACATAAATGTAATGATAAGCGTCCGCCACTCACCTCAGTACTGCACAAGATGTGTGTAGGGTTCACATGCAGGTCTGTTTATCATCTTATCAAACCATGAAACAATTTAAAAAATACACAATAATATACGTGGCATTTAGCAATGGAATAAATATATGAGGCAATTTCATAAAATATATGTAGGTGCCTGCAGGGGGTGTCCTTGTCTGAAATACACTGTTCCCACGGCTTGAGTAGTGCAGTAGTATTCTATAAACAGGCCTAGTGTTAATGGGCTGGTGCTGAGTGGCTGTTGAGGTAAGTGATAACAGGTGAATGAGGAAGTGTGGTAGGTACAGTTGAGGACAGAATTATTAGCCCCCCTATGAAAAAAAAAATTAAAAGTATTTCCCAAGTGCTGTCAAACAGAGCAAGGCATTTGTATCACAGCTTTTCCAAACATCTTACTTTTATTTTGGATGATTACATTATTTTTACTTTGCAGACAGAAACACAATTATTTCACAAAAAACGAAAACTACCAGGGTCACTTTAAAAAAAAATTCATAGAGGGGCTAATAATTCTGTGCTCAACTGTAAGTCGGGGGCATCTGGTGGATGTTACGCGCTCCCACCTCTCTGCTCCTCCCTCCTCTTGCTCCTCCACACTCTCTCTCTCCCAGGTGTCCTGGGGCCTGATTGGTGGCAGGTGCTCCTGCTCCTGTGGGGCTTAAAGGCGTGGCCTGTGCCGGTCTCGCTCTCTGACTGACGGCGGACGGCTCGGCTGGTGACCTGCTGCGTTTTCCTGTTGTTTCTTTAGTGTTATGGTTTAGTTAATGGGGGGCTAATAGGTGGTGTTATTTTACTTTGATCGTAGTTTTAGAGGGGCCGGGGTATAGGTTAGTTGGAGGAAGACCTGGGCAATACTGTAGTCCAACTGTGGCCGCCCCAGGCTTCCTCCCGTTTACCCTTTTTCTTTTGCAGCCTCCGGATTGAGTTGAGTTGTGGGATTGGTTTAATAAATTACAGTATGGTTTAAACGTTGATTCATTGTTTCATTGTGGTTTATTTCATGTTTACAGGCCGGTTAACGAGCCTGGTATGGCCGGCCGTAACAGTGGACACTCTGAGAATGGCAGGCCTGGGGAGTTGGGACAAAGTACAGGGCCTGAAAGAAGTGAGAAATAAAAAAAACACTGGGGAAGGGAGAGAGTGGCTGCAGAAAAGAGTAACTTATTCACAGCAATTACATATTACAGGAGTTGTTTCTCAGCAGAGCAACACGTGCAGGTAGATTATTGTAAGGATACAATACTTCACAGCTCCACTATATATTAAAATAGGCAGGCTAAGACGCATTACATAAGTACTTCTCATTGTCTGCCTCCAAACAGTCTACATGCTGTTCACCTCAGCCAGCCTTTAGTCTTCCTGTCTCTCCCTACTGTAAACCAAATGTATGACATTTAAATCTCTACCTCCTGTGGTTGAGATGTGCCATAAATACGTAATGTTCATTATGGTCCGGCATCACTCTTGGCGCCTACCTTGCGTGAAGAGTCACTTGTGAGTAAAACTATTGTTTTGAATTAAACACTCATGCTAGACTTTATACAGCCGGTATTGTCTGATTATTTTCTCTCTGCATTATGATCTGCCATTTCCCTGTGTGTTCTACTAAGTGTGTCTGAGCCTACGGACAGACAACAACCTCATTGACCACGTTAACATGCACAGTATATTCAGATTAAGGTCCACAGTCCTATTAAAGGTGTAGTCAGCAATTCTGGATAATGTTTGTTGTCAAAATCAGTGAACTCTTTCCTATAGAACCACTGGAAAGGGTGGACCCCACAATTGGGCAAAAACAATGCGGGCCCCTCTAGGGAGAAAAGCGAGTATGTGTGTGAGTCGGCGTGCTAGCGTGTGTGTGTGTGTGTGTGTGTGTGTGTGTGTGTGTGTGTGTGTGTGTGTGTGTGTGTGTGTGTGTGTGTATGTGTGTGTGTGTGCAGAGAGCTTCAGGATAAACTGACAGAGGTGATCATGCCTCTGTTCATACTGTGAGCACTTTTGAATATGAATTCAAGTGCAGGTAGATAATGATCTGCTATTTCCCTGTGTGTTCTGCTAAGTGTGTCTGAGCCTATGTACAGACAACAACCTCCTTGACCACGTTAACATGTGAAGTATATTCAGATTAGGTCCACAGTCCTATTACAGTTTTTTTCGATTGCTTAAGCACGATTTTGAAAACAGGGCCCGATTTCTCAAAACACTACACACAATTAGCACACTAAACACCCAATTACCAAAACACCTCAGACCCTTTGCAAAATGAAATACTCTTTTCAAAACTATACACTATTTTATAAAAAACATATTTTGTCGCCATATGAAACACACACTTTGCATATAACTTAATTCTGTCTGAACCAGTTACACACTGCTGTTGCTAACCTTAAACACTTTTAGTAATTCTACTTCTCAGTGATTTGAGTAATGTATATAAAGTAGGCTACACAGAGAAAGTGCAAATATACAAGAAGTTCACCAAACACTTGACAAGACCAATGCTGCAGACTGAGGAAAATATAATTTATTTCTCATACACCCAAATCAGTCAACATGGAAAATCACAACCAAACATGTGTGCAGTAGTCTGCATACAGTAACACTGTTATCCCAGGAAACAACAACACACATACAATACTGTATCCAGTACAGGTTAAAAATTACAGATACTGTAATACATAAATGAAAAAAGCTGATAAAGGAAACAGAAAATACAGTATAGAACATACTAGACATTGTAGTATCTCTTCGCCTAGCTGGATCTGTCCAGAGAATTTCATCCACATCCTTCAGAGAGTATGGTGGAAGGTATAGAACTGTGAACTGTGGACTGTGGATGGTGTTGAAACCAGTTTTGGACCAGAGCAGCACAATGGAATGACACATTGTCCCAGATGACAATGTATTGCATCTGGTGCATTTGGTTACCTGCTGTGACTATGTTGTGCAATCAGTCTAAAAATGTGAGTATGTGAGGTGTGTTGTAAGGGCTAATATTGGCATGACGGATCTGTGGACCTCTGTGGATTCCCCCTCTCACCCTCACTCTCACTGTTCTTCTGACTCCTTCCATTTTGGTTACTGTAAAGGCAGGTGAACTTACCTGCTCCATTTGTATAGTGCTTGAACCTGATTGGAGTGTTTAGAATAAAGCAATCATGTGTTTGCGCACCTAATGGCTGTGTTTACTGACTGGCTCATGTGTTTGGTAGTTTGACAGTCAGTGCTTTGGAATTGCAATGAGGTGACATCATGATATCCTCCTGTGTCTAATGTGTTTAAGTGTGTTTAGTGTTTTGCAAATCACTGTGTGTTTTGTTTTGCAAAAAGTGTGAGGCTGACTTTGTGCTTATAGTGGTGCACATATAGCCAATGGTTTGCTTCTTGAGTTTAAGGTTTTGATAATTGTGTAATACTTTTGATTTTAGTGTTTGTGCGATCGTAAAAAACTGTAAAGTTGTAGTTAGCAATTTTGGAGAATTCATTGTTGTCAAGTACATTAATACATACAAAAATATAAATTGTCATTAAAGTAAGCAGCAGAACTGTAAAATACAGTAAGGATATAACACTGTACTACTTACTGACCCACAGCAAAAGGAGAAGCAACAAATTAGCCATCGCTGTCTTTCACCGTCTGATAACTGCCTCTCTGTTCAAGCAGCAGCAGCTACCACTAACTCCATACAGGCTTATCAACACAGTCACATTGGATGAAGAGTTTCACACACATTCATGCAACGTTTTTATCACTTTGAGCAGCTCCTGCCTTTGCCTTCCATGAAGTGACAGCAGGTATTCACTCTGTAATGTATGTGATTCAGATGATTTGTGAATTTTGTTGAGAGACAATTGCGCTGAAATGTTGATTCATGAAATAAAATCAGCCCCAGGGTCCATAGGAATAAGGTTCATACAGTATTATCCAATAACAATGTACGCAACATGCATTCATCTTATATAGAAATAACTGTTTTCATTGAGGGGTTCAACCATCTCCAAATACAACACAAATGGGAATAGAATATTTTCTGACAGATAACTTCTGGTTAAGACAAAACCCAAGTAATTCCTGAGTGTAGGCTGAGGGGCAATTATTTGACCTTTATCATATTAGAATGACACTGTAATTGATGCAGAATCTTAGTGACACTATTTCATATTTCGTCTTTATCACAGACCACAAACCGTTTTCTCAAAAGTCCAAATTGCCTTGCCCATCCTCTGTAACTTTGTCATTTTTTAATACACAACAAAAGCACACTAGGATTACTTGGATGCCATCTCATATTAGCAGATCTGCATACTATTGAATATGTATTGCCTATAGTCAGTGTTGTAGCACTCAAGATCAGTCTTGATGTTGAGATAAGTATCATATGGGGTAACCCTAATGGATTAGGGCCTAACCTATTACCCACTCATAATAAGGAAACTGTTTGATTCATTGGTAATAGAGTAGAAAGCAGCTGTAATTCATATTATTTTATTACATAGAACTTGGAAAATCCTATGTAAATCCTACGTCATAGTTTTGATGGATAGACGTCCACAAACAGGACTACTAATCGTTCAGAAAACAAAGGAATACTTTTTCAACATGACTTTGCATGTATCAGGAGAGCAGGGAACACAGGAGTCATGGCTAATGTCCGACAGGACTCCAGTCAAGACGACGTGAGTACGTTTGGTCGCATTTTGACAGTTAGACAGTAACTTCAGGCTGCAGCCCGCAATGTAAATGTTAGCCAGTAATGTTCTCCGTGAATTGTGTTATTGATGTTGGGGGATAATGCTTTGTTAGCTAGATGAAACTCTTGTTAAACATATTGGCTGATTTACATTTACTGTGTGTACGGTGTGTGATTCTTGAGTTGTGTTAGCAAAACAGTAGCTCTGTAGCTAACAGCTGAGCCGGAGCCTCCGGTCAGCTGAAGCAGACATAGCATGGCGAGCAGACTATTCCCCCGTTACTAGGTCGTATCCTTGGTCGTTCCTATTTACTGGTGTGTTAAACTACGTGTGCATTACATAAGAACCTAGTGGGTTTGCAATGGCTATTCCAGTTATTAGACAAGGTCTCAGGGTTGCTAGGGAAACAAGTTGTTTTTTGTTAAACTCTTGGTTGGCCGCAGCTTGACATAGTAACCGTTGCTGTTAAAGAGGGTCCGCGATTATAAAGGACCTGGCCATATCACTGGCATGAGCCGATCATGCGCTCGGTGCATGCTCATGCGCGCGCTTATTGATTGGGAGCGGAGCCGTTAACTGCCAAGGAGGAGAGAGAGAAAAGGAGAGAAAGAAAGGCGGCAGAGCAATCGTGTTTGCGGACGGAGTTTGGAGTTTTCCCGAACAAGAAGTGTGCGTCGTTTGTAAGTGACGATAACCTGAGTTGTTTGTATATTTTTGGCAAGTATATAAGTAACTGTTGAATGTTGTAAAGTCCCGTTTTAGAGCCTCGTGCACTTACCGTCTTTGATGCCGTTTGTATTAGATGTCAGTTATTTTTCCCTAGTACTTTAGCGGGGCATTTATGTTGTTAGGTGAATGTTAGCATCTTCTGTTAACAGTGTTAATCTCATGTGAAGGCCTACTGGCATTAATGCATATCCTGTTATTGAATTGTATAATAATTTTCCCTATGTTAATTACTTAGACCTTCATGCTAGTTATGAATGTGGTTATGACGTGATTATGTGTTTCTCTTCTTTCTGTTGTCCACACACACACACCCATACAGATACCCTCCAAACCCTACAAACTAAATAAATCTGCCATTACATTGGACAAACCAAGAAAGCAGTATTCCAGTGTTTTGATTGACACTCCGTGGTGACAGCTATTATCCTATAAACCTTCCCTCATCTACAGTTGCTACTGAGTGAGTTCCGACCGTGTAGCGGACTGTTTTTGGCTGTTAAAACAACATGTTGCTTCAATGAATTGCTTTATTTGTTGTAGTAGCCGGGATAATGTAGAGCCAACGGGTCACTTGCTAGAAATAAAGACCTTCAAGCTGCGCGTCGGGCTCCTGCTTACATAATATCTACCTATCTAAAGACAGCTGTATTCAGTAAACAAACTTTAAAAATCACTATGAATGACCTTGATGAAATTGTTTTTATTTTCACTTTTCTAATGTCTATTCTATACTTGATATATGTTATTCTTGATGTATTTTATGCCCCTGTAAAGCACTTTGAATGGCCCTATGTCTGAATCGTGCTATATAAATAAACTTGCCTTGCCTAACAATCAAAAAACTAATAACAATCTGTTAAATTATAGGTGTGAGTCATCTTTATTTTATTTCAACAGACACAAACTTGCAGGACAGTCATATTGTTTATCATCATCAGTACTGTTGAAAGAATAGCATATTGCGATGGTTGTCTCTTTGTAGATTTCCCGTACGATGATTGTATAATAACAGGGAGAATGTTTAGATGTGTTTTTCATAACAACATTCCAACAGCAAGAATCTGTAAACATTTGTGAATCAGTCCTACGTTCTGTAAGAGCCATGTTGAAAATCTTAATTGGTATTATTATTGTATACTTTTTTATATTTAATCTTAACCAAACATTTGTAAATTCATCAATTAGAAATGTAGTAACTCAACCGTTTTTTTATTTAATGTGAAGTGCCTGTTACCAACATTTGAGGTTGTCAATTATCTTGCGAAGACGTCCTTTAGGTTTCAAGGGTGGCCCTATAATGCATTTGATCCATCCCAGGTATGCACAGACGTCCATAAATTTAGCTGATGAAGTACACTCGGTTTCACCACCTGTTACATGGACGCCGTAAATCCTGTTCTTGTACACATATCCTCCGCCAGAGTCACCCTATAAAAGACATATATATATATTTATATATATATATTGTTGCATAACAACTTTAACATCAAATACTGAAATATTTGATCAACACACATTTAGCAAATCATGGGTCAACCTAATTTAATGTTGTATCTTGTGAATAGGTCAACTGTTTATGATTTTTTATAATTCTTATGTTTTAACAAATTTTTCAAAATAGTTTACACACCTGCCCAATAGACAGGACACCTAATTACATAACCATGTCAACACATTGACCACACTTAGTATCAGCCTATTGGAACTGCTCTTCCCATTCAAAAGTTCTCAACCTATGAAAGTCAAAGGGAGAGGTTCCTGTAGACATAGACTAGGGCTGCATTAGGGTACATGGTACATGCTCTAATGAAATAAGTAATTACAATTACATTTAGTTGTATGTTCTGCAAATGAAATCGGCAACAACCATGTCTATACTCCTGTGAAGTGTGTTGCCACAATACTTTGCAGAAGTGTAGTTTAGTGCTGCGAAAAACTGGAGTATATTAATTTTTTGTAATTTCTACATATAACCCACAATATAGTATTGTCGTTGTTAGTCGTAAAACAGACTCCAACTTTAAAGGCGCTGCAAAAACGTTGTAGCGATGGTTTCAGAGAAGCAATATCTTCTTGTGTTAAGGGCTGTATGTGGGCGTTTTTTGTGAAACAATTAATAGAAAATTGTGCCGAATCATTTGAGAAAAACTGTAAAGTGTTGAAACTTGCAATGATTAGTAGAATAGATATAGGCTTAGCCAACTCACTGGACAAGTATCCTGTACTTTAGATTCGGCACAGAGACGTTGATCATGTGTCGTTATTGGACAGTCAACAATCTTGAGTGTTGCACATTGGAGAGTAGGTGATGTTTGAGTTCCTAGATGAGAAAAGAAAAAGGTTTTATTTTACTACACTATCTACTTAACATGAATACAGATAATAATTTCACAAACAAATAAACAAAACACTGCTGGACCTTATAATTGGAATCATATAAACCATACTCATCTATCTGCTTTATTATTAAATGTGGCGGTAACACTTTATAATAACTATCCATTGTAACTCGTTAATAGATCATTAGTAAACTCTTAATTAATGATTTATTAATGATTTGTTAAGTGTTTGTTAGCAGTTTGTTAAGGATTTATAACAATGGTAGATAGTTAATAGCTTAATAATTGAATCAGTTCATCTGGGAGGTAATCCGAGATTAACTGATCACGTCACGTTCAAGTCCATGGCATGCACAGTGTGTATTGAGTTTATTTAAAAATATTTGAAAATGGGGCTACCCTCAGTTGCCCATGCACTGTGTATAGTCTATAGCCTATTTCAGCCTCGTCGGTATCTCGGATTACCTCCCAGATGAACTGATTCAATTATTAAGATATTAACTATCTACCATTGTTATAAATCCTTAACAAACACTTAACAAATCATTAATAATCATTAATTAAGAGTTTACTAATGATCTATTAACGAGTTACAACGGATAGTTATTATAAAGTGTTACCAATGTGGCAATTTTTGTTGGCTGACAAACCTTCAAGACACACATTTATTTAATGTAAATATGTGCAGCAACATTACCAAACATACAAATAAGAACACTAACTGTGATAAACAGATAATTTGTATTATACAATAAGCAACCAGGAACCTTTTTTTGTAGTGGCTCCATGACCTGCAATCTGAACTAGAGCCCCTCTGAAATACAATAAAAAGAAAATAAAGAAACAGTTTTTAGATCAGGAAATTACTTCCCCCACTATTGACGTTACATTTAAGAATACTTTTGCGGTTGCAAGTTGTATAGGAGTTTAGCTTATAGAATCATTGAAAGGTCAAAACTCACTTGAGTAGGGGTTTATTTCCACAGTCGTCGGGAAGGCCTATGGGTGTAATACCAGACACAGCCTTATCTAGCTTCAGCAGCATGATGTCATGCTCGTTGTTGTTCCCGTCTTTAAAAATCACAGGTGGTGCTTTGATCACCACCTCTGTCCCTGGACCTGGATGCACCCTCAAGACTGCCTTCATAGTCCTACAAATAAACAGAGGTTAAAGTGAAACATCACTAAATTACTGTTAATAGGTCAGATTATAATATTATGAATCAATAATTACTGAACATGAACAAAACTAAAGCTAGTTGCAGTTTGGGAATGTGATAGTTTAACATTAGATAACGGTTGCTTAAGGACTTTTAGATTGAATCCAAGAGATACTGTTGCTTATTTTGAAGTAAATCTATTTTCTTACAGTTTCCAGCAGTGAGCCACTGTCAGAATCCACTGGTTAGCGATCAGAGAGCCACCACAGAGATACTCTATTCCATTAGAGTCTCTGGTTATTATTACCATAGAGTCATTTCACATGGTACATATGCTGATCTTAAAGTATTTAGTAAAACTCTGCCTTTCTTACCAAGTTGGAATATAGCAGTGAGCTGCTGTCAGAATCCACTGTCCATGGACCAGAGAACCACCACAGAGAGAATCGTGTGTTCCATTATCCGCCAACAATTTCACATGGTACAGACGCTCATCATCTTTACACGTTTCACCTCCATAGATTCTCTTCTGCAGATCCAGCGCTGTGGTCAGTGTGACGCCTGAAAGACAAAGTCTGAGAGTTAGAACAGCGGCTGTTATGTGAACAAAAAGTCGTGATAGCGTTCCTGTGGAAGCCCAGTATCGCTGTATCTTTATAGAATTGCTAACATTCATTTCTGTATACTGAGATCATTAAAAAAAAAAGGTTTTACACAGCTATCTTTTCCGACATTCAGTTCAGCCCAACACTGCATCACTCATCAAAAGCTATAGGCAACTTACTCAACCAAAACCCGTCATCTCAGGATCAATTATTTTACCAGAACACTGACAACACTGCATTTTCTTAGCACAACAAGATAAGGAATGTATTGGATTCATGTAGCGCTTTTCAAGGCACTCAAAGCACTTTTACAG
>NC_137235.1:1843280-1855780 GCF_949987685.1 Ammodytes marinus | reverse complement strand
CGCATGGTTTTTATATGTTGGTAGTTCATCAACACGTATGATAGAAGTTTTTCTACGTGAATACATTTGCTTTGGCACAACAGTTGATTAAGTTAACAGCAAGAAAATTTACTTCTACATGCAAAATACCTATTTTGGTGAAAAAAACATGCTTACCACAGCACCATGAGGTCCTCTCTTTCAGGGCCATGGGGAAATGAGAGGGGCTTGAAAACATATATCTCACATGACCACAAATGTTTTCCGTTGCCTAGATACACGGGGTGGCTCACATTATCCGATGCCTCAGATTCCCCCGTTCTCCCCTATATATTTTATTTAAACTCCATGTACTTTCCACAGAATATTTAAAATGTAAAGGTGCATTTCACAAAATAGGAATGCCATGAGAGGGTTCATTTGTATTCTGTTGGGTTGAGCTCAATTTACAACCCTGTTTCTCACCATGGTCCTGTGAGAATGGTTCATTAATTGTACATATTTTATTAAAATATGTCGTTTCAATCAAGTGATAGGTTTCTACCTCCAATGCCACTTTATAATAAGCAATGAAAGAGGCAAAAAAATACAGTCGAAGGCTATTTTGAGATCTGCAAAACATGAATACATGTTTTATTACATGTTTGTGTGTGTTAATGAGAGTGAAAGTACAGATATAGTGTGCCATTCTAACCTTTATTTATACAGGTATATCCCATTGAGTCCGAAGACTCTTTTGCAAGGAAGACCTGTTCCCATTTACACATTACCATTCATACACCGATAGCAGGCTAACTATCGACATTCACACGAGGCAAGGTGGGTGAAGTGTCTTGCCCAAGGACACAACAACTATGACACAGGTGGCAGGGCGGGGATCGAACCTCCAACCCTTTGATCATCGGCCGACCCGCTCTACCAACTGAGCCACAGTCGCCCCCAAATGGTTAGGTATGAATCCAATCGGATCTGTACGGAAGGAATTGTGATTATTGAGGAATCTACCTATAAAGGGCTGGCAAAGCAAGATTTATTTATACATGTCTTAAATGTTCCACAATATCAAAGGCATATGATTGTTTGAGTTTCAGTTTAGAAACAATTTATTTTTATTTTTCAAAACCCTCTTTAGAAATCTTCCAAAAAGACAGTCTAAATATTTATAGAATGTTATTTTCTTCTTCTTTAAAAAAATATAGTATAATTTTTGACAGCCTTATGCCTTTGTAGCACACATGACTAATGAAAATCAGAGTGCTTTGAAAGGTTGTTTCTTTTAACTGCATTTTCTTCAAATATACACAGACATATCGACACATTAAGACACGTTTCTGTCCGCCACTCACCTCTACTGCACTAAGATGTGTGTAGGTTTTACATGTCTGTTTATCATCTTATCAAACCATGAAACAGTTCACAAAAATACTATACGTGGCTTTTAGCAATGGAATAAATATATGGAACAAAATAATAAAATATATGTAGGTGCCTGCAGGGGGTGTCCTTGTCTAAAATACACTGTTCTCACACCTTGAGTAGTGCAGGGGTATTCTATAAACAGGCCTAGTGTTAATGGGCTGGTGGTGAGTGGCTGTTGAGGTAAGTGATAACAGGTGAATGAGGAAGTGTGGTAGGTACAGTTGAGGACAGAATTATTAGCCCCCCTATGAAATTTAAACAAAAAAGTATTTCCCAAGTGCTGTCAAACAGAGCAAGGCATTTTTATCACATCTTTTCCAAACATCTTACTTTTATTTTGGATGATTACATTATTTTTACTTTGCAGACAGAAACAAATGTATTTCACAAAAAACAAAAACTACCAGGGTCACTCTTTAAAAAAAAATGTTCATAGGGAGGCTAATAGGCGTGGCCTGTGCCGGTCTCTCTCTCTCTCTCTCTCTCTCTCTCTCTCTCTCTCTCTCTCTCTCTCTCTCTCTCTCTCTCTCTCTCTCGGCTGGTGACCTGCTGCGTCTTCCTGTTGTTTCTTTAGTGTTATGGTTTAGTTAATCGGGGGGCTGCTAGGTGGTGTTATTTTACTTTGACCGTAGTTTTAGACGGGCCAGGGTATAGGTTAGTTGGAGGAAGACCTGGGCAATACCGTAGTCCAATACTGTGGCCGCCCCAGGCTTCCTCCCGTTTACCCTTTTTCTTTTTCAGCCTCTGGATTGAGTTGAGTTGTGGGATTGGTTTAATAAATTACAGTATGGTTTAAACGTTGATTCATCATTTCATTGTGGTTTATTTCATGTTTACAGGCCGGTTAACGAGCCTGGTATGGCCGGCCGTAACAGTGGACAGTCTGAGAATGGCAGGCCTGGGGAGTTGGGACAAAGTACAGGGCCTGAAAGAAGTTTGAAATACAAAAACACTGGGGAAGGGAGAGAGTGGCTGCAGAAAAGAGTAACTTATTCACAGCAATTACATATTACAGAAGTTGTTTTCAGCAGAGCAACAAGTGCAGGTAGATTATTGTAAGGATAAAATATCTCACAGCTCCACTATATATTAAAACAAGCAGGCTAAGACACATTACATAAGTACTTCTCATTGTCTGCCTCCAAACAGTCCCATGCTGTTCAACTCAGCCAGCCTTCAGACTTCCTGTCTCTCCCTACTGTAAACCAAATGTATGACATTTAAATCTCTACCTCCTGTGGTTGAGATGTGCCATAAATATGTGATGTTCATTATGGTCCGGCATCACTCTTGACTGCCTACCTTGCGTGAAGAGTCACTTGTAATCCTTGCAAGTAAAACTATTAATTAAACAATCATGCTAGACTTTATACAGCCGGTATTGTCTGATTATTTTCTTTCTGCTTTATGATCTGCTATTTCCCTGTGTGTTACTGCTAAGTTTGTCTGAGCCCACGGACAGACAACAACCTCATTGAACATGTTAACATGCACAGTATATTCAGATTATGGTCCACAGTCCCATTAAAGGTGTAGTCAGCAATGCTGGATAATGTTTGTTGTCAAAATCAGTGAACTCTTTCCTGTAGAACCACTGGAAAGGGTTGACCCCACAATTGGGCTAAAACGATACGGGCCCCTCAAAGGAGAAAAGCGAGTATGTGTGTGAGTCGGCGTGCTAGCGTGTGTGTGTATGTGTATGTGCGCAGAGAGCTTCAGGATAAACTGACAGAGGTGATCATGTCTCTGTTCATACTGTGAGTATGCTCACTTTTGAATATGAATTCAAGTGCAGGTAAATTATGATCTGCTATTTCCCTGTGTGTTCTGCTAAGTGTGTCTGAGCCTATGGACAGACAACAACCTCCTTAACCATGTTAACATTCACAGTATATTTAGGTTATGGTCCATATTCCGGTTAAAGATGTATTCAGCGATTCTGGAGAATTCATTGTTTTCAAGTACATTATATACAAAAATATAAACATAAATTGTCATTAAAGTAAGCAGCAGAAGTGTAAAATACAGTATGTATATAACACTGTACTACTTACTGACCCACAGCAAAAGGAGAAGCAACAAATTAGCCATCGATGTCATTCACCATCTAATAACTTTCTCTCTGTTCAAGCAGCAGCAGCTACCACTCACTCCATACGGGTTTATCAACAGTCACATTGGCTGCAGAGTTTCACACACATTAATACAAAGTTTGTATCACTTTGAGCAGCTCCTGCCTTTGCCTTCCATGAAGTGACAGCAGGTATTCACTCTGTAATGTATGTGATTCAGATGATTTGTGAATTTTTTTCAGAGAAAATTGCGCTGAAATGTTGATTCATGTAATAAAAAGGTCCATAGGAATTAGTTTCATACAGTATTATCCAGTGTTCGTAACAAGCATCCATCTTTTATATAAATTACTGTTTTCAATGAGTGGTTTAACAATGTCCAAACACACCACAAATTGGAATAGGATATTTTCTGACAGATTACTCCTAGTTTAGACAAACACATGTTATTCCTGTATGTATGGTGATTGTAGGCTGAGGGGCCACACATTTCTACAAATGTAATGCAATTAGTTGATCTGTATCAAATGAGAAGGACACTGGAATTTGAAGCAGAATCTTAGAGGTCGACACACTTTTTTATATTTTGACTATCACAGACCACAAACCCTTTTCTCCGCAGTCCGAATTGCCTTGCCCTATCCTCTGTAACTTTTTTCACACTAGGACTAGGACCACTTGGATGCCGTCTCATATTAGCAGATCTGCATACTATTGAATATGTATTGCCTATAGTCAGTGTTGTAGAACTCAAGATCAGTCTTGATGTTGAGACAATTAATGGATGGGGTAACATTAATGGATTAGGGCCCAACCTATTAGGACATTAGGACATGATAGATGTTTGATTAATTGGTAATTCAGCATAAAGCAGCTGTAATTCATATTATTATAATATCTACCTATCTAAAGACAATGCACCCTGTTGGCAGCGACAGGCAGCTGTTTTTAGTGAACAAACTTTAAAAACCACTATGAATCACCTTCATGACATTTATTTTTTTCACTTTTCTAAAGTCTATTCTATACTTGATGTATTTTAATCTTGATGTATTTCATGCCCCTGTAAAGCACTTTGAATGGCCCTGTGTCTGCATTTTGCTATAGCCTAACAATCAAAAACACTAATAACAATCTGTTATACAGTAATAGTATTTATACACTGTAAAAAGTCCAATATTTCAAGTCAACAAACTTCAGCAGAATTTAAAGTAAAATAAGAAAAACAACGCAACTTTTTAAGTTTTGCTTTTGAGTTGGTTCAACTTTTAATTTTAACTTATCCTAACTCAACTTCTCTATGTCCTATCTTCTAGAAATGACTGAATATGTTCTAAGTTGCTCCTTGCAGGTCATAGCTTAACCTCTGCAATCTGACACTGGTGAATACATTAGTCAAAGGAGTAATTAATGGCTTGATTAAACTGATATGTTAATTCTCTGTTAGAAAGAGCAGTGCATCTTTATTGTCATACCTGGGCCAAACATTTCTACATATTATTGCATATCTGCATACTATTGTATATATGTATATATTGCCTATAGTTCTTGTGTTATAGCACTCAAGATTAGTGCCTAACCTATTACCCATAATAAGGTAGCTGCTTGATTCATTGGTAATACAGTATAACACAGCTGTAATTGAGATTATTATAATATTGACCTATCTAAAGACGATGCACCACTTTTGCCAACAGCAGGCAGCTGTTTTCAGTGAACAAACTTTTAAAAAACACTATGAATTAAAGGAATACTTCACCTATACGGAACAGGCGTTCTATGATTAGAAAATCAATATTATAATATAATGAATGAGGGTTTTCTTCCCTCAGTCTTCCCTCAGTCTTCCCTTGGCCCAGCTGTCCTGTTCATCCCAACCCTACATTGTTACTAGTGTGATGTTACACTAGTAAAATGTAGGGTTAGACAGTGACACCCTATAACACTCTTTCTGCCTTTTCTCAGGCTAGGATGAACCAATTTCTAAAATGTTTGCACATTTATATACTACATAGGATCTCAGGGTTCAATACACCTTCATATTTCCACTTTTGAAGTCTTTAACATTAACAAAATTGTTCAGGAATGCTCATGAAACAACTAATAACGATCTGGTAAATTATAAGTGTGAGTCATCTTTATTGTATTTCAACTGACACAAACGTGCAGGACAGTCATAATGTTTATCATCATCAGTGGAATGTTAAAAGAATAGCAGATTACGATGGTCTTTGTATATTTCCCGTAAAATGATTGTATAATAACAGGGAGAATGTTAGATGTGTATTTTTCATAACTACATTCCAACAGCAAGAATCTGTAAACATTTGTGAATCAGACCTACTTTCTATAAGTGCCATGTTGAAAATCAAAATTGGTATTATTATATGTTTTTTTATATTTAATCTTAACCAATTATTTGTAAATTCATCAATTAGAAATTTAGTAACTCAACTGTTTTCTTGTTAAATGTGAAATGCCTGTTAAATGACAGAACGTTACACATAACATTACACCATGGACATTTTAAGGTATGCCAGTTGTTGTTTTGATCCATCCCAGGTATTCACAGACGTCCATAAATGCAACTGGTTCACTGCAGGCAATATCACCACCACAATTTATCGAAATGACGCCGTAAATCATGTTGTTGAACACCACTCCTCCACCAGAGTCACTCTGTGAAAACACAGATGTTTATATTGTTTGTTAAAGATTTTTTTCATAATGTATTGAATTATTTACTGTATTTGTATTAAAGTGGTGCAATGTGTAATGACGAGAAAAGACAAAAGGTTAGAAGCAATGACAACTCACCTCCCTCGCATCCTTTCCAGTAGTTTGGCCGCAGAACCAATGCTGATGGCTTCCTTTCACATGGGTGGTCTGTAGCCAATCAGGACAGTCAACAACGTTGATGTTTGCACATCGGAGAGTATCTGATGCATCAGGTACTAGATGAGAAAAGAAACATGTTTTTGTATGTTTTACTACATTATCTACTTAATATATACACAGAAAATAACACCACCAACACATTTAAAAACTCTGCGATGCCATACCATTGGAATCACATCGTAGTTTAATCTTTTACAAATTTGTAATAATCAAACAGAGCTTTTGAATTATGTCATCATCATTAAAAATGTTTGAGTTGACAAACGTATAACACACACACATGTATGTAATGTTAATATGTGCAGCAACATTACCAAACATACAAGTAAGAACACTAACTGTGATGAAAATAGATAATTGTTATTACAAAACATATTCATCTCACCTGCTGTTTTATCAGGATACAGACTGTAGTATCCATGACCTGCGATCTGAACTTTAGCACCTCTGAAATACAATACAAGGAATAAAAAGGAACAGTTATAAGAGCAACTAACAAGAGTATAAATTACTCAAAAAACAACACAAATTACTTTCACCACTATTGACATTACATTTTAAAAATTATTTCACAGGCATTTTGCATTTCAAGTTTCTCAGGAGTTTAGCTTTCTGAGTTATAAAAAGGTCACAACTCGAGCAGAACGACAGAGTGATAACCCTTTTTAATTTCACTGTATGTAAAAATGTTATTTTTGCAATCATGTGACAAATAAAACCTTGAACTCACTTAGTGGGTTTGGCATTACAGTTGGGCGGCAGTGGTATGGGTGTAATACCAGCCACAGGTTCAGGTAGCTTCAGCAGCATGATGTCATGGTAGATATCGTCTGGATACAACTCTTTTGCTGTGATCGCTGCCCCTGGACCTGCATCTGAACTTAGACCTGGATGCACCCTTACGACTGCCTTCATATTCCTACAAATAAGCAGAGGTTAAAGTGAAATCAGATTATAATAGTATAAGTCAATAATTGCTGAACATGAACAAAACTAATGCTAGTTTCAGATTAGGAATGTGATAGTTTAACATAAAATAAATGCTGAATGTTGCTTCAGGACTTTTAGATTGAATCCAAGAAATAAATATATTGTTTTTATATTGCTTGTTTTTAAGTAAATCTTCTTTCTTACGGTATATTGCAGTGTTCCGCAGTCAGAATCCACTGGTCAGAGATCAGAGAGCCACCACAGATGAAGTTATTATTACCATCGAGCAATTGCACATGGTACAGACGTTCATTATCGTTACACGTTTTACCTCCAACGATTCTCTTCTGCAGATCCAGCGCTGTGGTCAGTGTGACGCCTGAAAGACAAAGTCTGAGAGTTAGAACAGCAGCTGTTGTGTGAACAAAAAGTTGTGATAGCATTCCTGTGGAAGCCCAGTATCGCTGTATCTTTATAGAATTGCTTACATTCATTCAGATCATTAAAAAAAAGGTTTTACACAGCTATCTTTTCCGACATTCAGTTCAGCCCAACACTGCATCCCACATCAAAAGGTATAGGCAAGTTACTCAACCAAAACACGTCATCTCAGGATCAATTATTTTACCAGAACACTGACATGTTGTAACACTTTGTCACTCACAACACAAACAAAAAGTTGCTTTACAATAACTATCGCTGCTGTCTTAGAATCCATTATTGATTAATGTATTTTCTTAGCATAACAAGATAAGGAATGTATTGGATTCATGTAGCGCTTTTCAAGGCACTCAAAGCACTTTACAGGGTTCCAGGTTCCATTCATTCACACACAGTCACACCGGTGGTGGTTAATGGCGATAGTAGCCACAGCTGCCCTGGGGCAGACTGACGGAAGCATGGCTGCCATTCCGCGCCAACGGCCCCTCCGACCACCACCTCAAACATACAGCAGTCATACACATTCAAAAGGTGGGTGAAGTGTCTTGCCCAATGACACAACAACAAGGAAACTCAAACATACAGCAGTCGTACACATTCACACGAGGCAACGTGGGTGAAGTGTCTTGCCCAAGGACACAACAACCATGACACAAGTGGCAGGGCGTGGATCGAACTGCCAACCCTTCGATCACTGGCCGACCCGCTCTGCCACCTGAGCCACAGTTGCCCCAACAGAAAATTACAAGTGTTAAAAACATGAATACATAAACACTATCTGAAAGCAAACAGATGGTTAAAGTAAGCAGCAGAAGTTTAAACACTCAGAAGTTGTTCACTCACCGGCCCACAGCAGCAGGAGGAGACGAGTCATTCCACCCATTGTTCAGTGTGTGTCTTCCTAGTGAAACACAGAAGCTTTTATGTTGGTTTAGACTGTCCTGCTCACACTGGGCTTCAAGCAGCCACTCACCTTATAAGGTTTATCAGGTCTTTCAATACAATCCCATTGGCTACAGAGGTCCAAGCGTATGTAAAGTTTGTAGGACTTTTTCATTGTTCCCGCCCTCATCTTGTGTGAAGAGATGGCCCTCACGTGCAAAAAGTCACGTCCGCAGTGAGGTTTTTTTCATCATGAAGTGTCATGGTGTCTGTGTGTGTCTGTGTGACTTCAATGGCCTTAGAGTAATGTTGCAAACTCAATATTATGGGTTGTTAATTAGTGATGAATGCCCAAGTCATCTCTTTTTTTAAAGGGCCACAAACATGATGAAGTGATGGAAAAGTAATGCTAAGTTCGTCATGATTTCAACACTTGGTATTTAACCAAAGACATGTGTATTGGTGTGACGGGTCAGTTTTTGCAATCCTAATTGGCCTTGTGTCTGAATTGTGCTATATAAATACACTTGCCTTGCCTTGCCTTGCCTTACAATCATAAATTAATGTTCTCATGATGATAATTCATGCACCATACATAAAAAGTCTTACTGAAAATGTAAACTACAGCTTTCTATATCCACCTCTAAACACACTCTGCTACTTACTGTTAGTCATATAATTCCTCTTGCCGTTGGCTTATCAAAATTTATGAGCCCAGGTGGGACAATAGCAGTCCGTACATTCACACACCCTGGAATAGCATCAAGTGAAACTGCCTTACATGGCTACTCCTGTCCGCACAGTGACTATCCAACTGCCACTTTAAATCTTACTACAGTATCTCAACTTAACATGAGGTTCTTTGTGTTCACTATAATTCAGTTTACTTTGGCTTCGTTGGCATGGCAGATCCAATATAAGTTTTTTTTTTTTCGTTTAGTTTTATTGAGCTTGATAACTGTCTCTGCTCTGCTGTGTTCACTGTCTTTGGTGCTCAGAGTTTTTATGAGCTTACCTAGTAAAATATCCTATCCTGCCGTCGGCCAATCAAAAGCGAGGAGCTCCGTCAGGTGACACAAAGCATAGTGTCACAGCCCAATGTCACCCCATGGTTCTCTTCCAGGTAATTGGTGCTTGTATTTCTAATTTAAATGTGCACATATCGGTTATACAAATGTTAAACCCATCATGAAGTCATGGCTTTTGCCACGTAGGCCACTAGTAACGGTTTGGACTGTCCTGTTCAGACTGGCCTCTGAGCAGCCAATCACCTTATAAGGTTTATCAGGTCTTTCAATACAATCCCGTTGGCTACAGAGGTCCAAGCGTATGGAAAGTTTGTAGGACTTATTAAATGTTCCCGCCCTTGTCTTGTGTAAAGAAATGGCCCGACATGCGAAGAGTCACGTCCGCTTCAGGGGGAGGGGGTTCAGCATGAAGTGGACATCATACACGTGTGTACGGGTATGTGTGTGTGTGTGTGTGTGTGTGTGTGTGTGTGTGTGTGTGTGTGTGTGTGTGTGTGTGTGTGTACGGGTATGTGTGTAGGAGTCAAACAATACAGTTTAAGTGGTTGATTCCGAGCACAGGGTCAGCCATAGTACAGCGCCCCTGGAGCAGTTTGGGGTTAAGTGTCTTGCTCAAGGACACAATGGTAGAGATGGTGGGCACCATAGATGTAATAGCAGCCACCACTAGTTTTACTACTAACACCCTCCTGTCCGGTGCCGGGGATCCAACCAGTCATATTCATGTAGATGCAGTTGGATATAATTTTTGGATTTCAATTGTTGGCACGGTCAATAAATATATTATTTTCTTTTTTAATTACTCAATAGATTCTACTAACTTAATATATTATTTTTTCTTAAATTTTTATTCAATTCAATGTTGATAATGCACGATACACACTCTCTCTATCTCTGTTTCTCTCTGTCTCTCGCTCTCTGTGTATCTCTCTCTCTCTCTCTCTCTCTCTCGTCTCTGTGGTTGTGTTCTTCTGCATGCACTAGACAATACACAGGGTGGTAGGATGGCCTAGAGCAGGGGTCACCAACCTTTTTGAACCTGAGGGCTACGTCATGGGTACTGAGTCATACGAAGGGCACCCAGTTTGATACACTCTTCTGAAATAACTAATTTGCTCAGTTTGCCTTTAGTTATATATTATTATTAATGATTAATGATACTCATCTATGTGAAGACACTGATCATGTTAATGATTTATCACAATAATGATCAACAATGACTTAAAAAAGGTGGGAAACAGATTATTATGCTATTTTTAGAACAGGCCTGAGGGCGCCTCATATGGTCCTTGCGGGCTACCTGGTGGTCCAGGGGGCACTGTGTTGGTGACCCCTGGCCTAGAGGAAAGGTGGCCGACCAGTAACCATGAGGTCTCTGGTTCCTCCTCCCAGTAACCATGAGGTCTCTGGTTCCTCCTCCCAGTAACTATGAGGTCTCTGGTTCCTCCTCCCAGTAACCATGAGGTCTCTGGTTCCTCCCAGTAACCATGAGGTCTCTGGTTGGATCCCCGGCACCGGACAGGAGGGTGTTAGTAGTAAAACTAGTGGTGGCTGCTATTACATTTACGGTGCCCACCATCTCTACCATTGTGTCCTTGAGCAAAACACTTAACCCCAAACTGCTCCAGGGGCGCGTAGACATATAAGGGGCTCGTATTATTAAGAGTGTTGTTCGGGCTCGGGCTAATCTGTGAGCTTGTCAGTCGTTGTAATGAAAAGTGTGTTGGGGCAATGGGAGTGTGTGTGTGTGTGTGTCTGTCTGTGTGTGTGTGTGTGTGTTTACTTGTACAGGCATCTTTGTGAGGACTTGTTTTAGCTTTTAACCCTTGGAGTGAGGACATTTTTTGAAAGTGAGGACATGTTGCCTGGTCCTCACTTCTTCAAAGGGCTGTTTGAGGGTTAACACTAGGTTTTAAGGTTCAGGTATGAATTAGGTTTATGTTAGGGTTAGTATAAGGGTTGGGGTTAGGCATTTAGTTCTAATGATTAAGGGTAAGCAAAGGACTCTGGAATGCATTGTCAACGAAAGTCCTCACAAAGATAGAAGTGCAAGAATATGTGTGTGTTTGTATATGTGTTTGTGTGCGCGCCCGTGTGTGTGTGTGTGTGTGTGTGTGTGTGTGTGTGTGTGTGTGTGAGAGAGAGAGAGAGAGAGAGAGCGAGAGAGAGGTATGGGGGTGGAGGCTGCTCTCTGCGCGCACACACACGGCTGTCTCAAGGCAGATAACACTCTTCCCTTTGGACTATAACGATGCTGCTCCGATGCCCTAAAACACCACAAACTAAATGGACTGTGGTAAGTTTCCTTTAAATAACTCATTCCTTTTCAAGCACTTCCATGATCGCCTGTTTTCTGTCTGTCTGTCTGTCTGTCCGTCTGTCTGCGCTCAGAGTATTTTAATTTCTAATTCTAACTGTCCGATTAAGACAAGGTTTTTGATTGGTTTGCGTCATTGGTTAGGCAGCGGCTCCCTAGTAAAATATCATATCTCACGTTGGTTTATCACAACGTTAGTAAGCGCTCGGGTGAGACACAGGGAAGTCCGTTTAGTTTCATACAAGGACTGAATGGATGAATTATACTAAGCAAACTTCGACTTTTTACGGCCACCCCTGTCTTGTCTAGTCCCTGCAGTGAATGTATCTAACTGACAATGTATACTGCAGCTACGCAAAATATGAAGAGACCAGTCTGGATTTTTCTTCAATCTTCATCTCTACATTACTTAATGGAAATGCTCTTAATGACAATATTCTTATCGTGAATTAGGTCAACATGTTGTCAGTAGTTTTTAGAATAAATCCAAAATGTTCATTCTACTCAAAACATATGCCTATGAAAAGTAAAACG
>NC_137235.1:1813280-1835780 GCF_949987685.1 Ammodytes marinus | reverse complement strand
AAAATGTAAACTGTCTCACTGTCTAACCCTACATTTCTCTTACTGTGATGTCACTGTAAGAGTAATGTAGGGTTAGACAGTGAGACCATAAAACACTCTTTCTGCCTTTTCTCAGGCTAGGATGAACCAATTTCAATTTTTTTTCTTGCATATTTATACTATAGGATCTCAGAATTCAATACACCTTCATATTCCCACCAGTGAAGTAGGTCTTTAATACAACATATGACTTCTGTACAGGGTAATTTAAATCACTTAGCTGTCACTACCACTTATTTATTCTTACTTGTATTCATTTTTATACTTTTATACTTTCTTCTTGTTATAATGCTATCCTATTTTGTTATATATATATAATTGTTTTTATTGAAGAAGCTTACTCAGGGAGATTCGCACAGGAATCCCAACGCACCTTTACTGTCTTGTACCTGTGCAAATGGCAACAAACATATTCTATTCTATTATATTCTACACATTAATCATACTCTGAAAGCTTTGAGAAAAATATATGTTGGTCATTTTTTTTTTCTTGTACAATTGTTACTTTATTTCACTTTATAGAAATGTATACAGTAATAATTTGACGTTTTGTGTATGTTTGTTTTGTTTGTTTGCAGAGTCAGTGGTTTTCATAGCATGATCTGTTATGTCTGTGTGTTGTGAATGAAGCCGGGCCAGAAGACAATTACCTTAGATCAGTATAAAGGCATGAGGGAAGAGATAGTCTAGCTCTATCCATTTTGTGGGAGATATGTTACTGTTGTGTTTGTTTTACTATTTGTTATGTTATCTTAAAGGTGCTACAAGGAACTATTTTTGAAACAGTCTCATGTTTTCCTCTGACGTTCATAAATTACATGTAACAGCAAACGAGACCATCAGAGCAAAGAATGCTACTTTTATGAGGTTTTTCTTAATGCCTTTGTCATGGGTATACGCTCACCCAGGAACAACAGCTGGTATAGTAAATAAAATGTGTTAATTATTTTATCTATTCAACACTTTTAATTAGTCATGCAAGGCAAGATTATTTTTATAGCACAATTCAGACACAAGGCCATTCAAAGTGTTTTACAGGGGCATAAAAAGACATTACAGTGCTTCCCCTAGGAAATGTGTCAGTGAAGGTGGTCTTTTAAAAAAAAAATCTAATTAAATTAACGGGCGGAATGGTCGGTCGTGAGTCAAGGCGAGGGGGCTGCCATTGTTAAGGCATAAAGCGCTGGGGGAAACACTGCATTAAAAAAATTGAGAGATAAGAAAAAGATAGATAGATAGATAGATAGATAGATAGATAGATAGATAGATAGATAGATAGATAGATAGATAGATAGATAGATAGATAGATAGATAGATAGATAGATAGATAGATAGATAGATAGATAGATAGATAGATAGATAGATAGATAGATAGATAGATGGATGGATGGATGGATGGATGGATGGATGGATGGATAGATAGAAGGTGTGTGTGTAGGTTAAGGACATCATGTGCTTGCATTTATGGAAATGGATGCACATACAGAACAGTGTGGGAGATAGATAAAAGATAAAACAAACACCATGAATAAAAATTACTTCAGATTTTACAGGAGTAATATTCAACTCTTCATTCAATGAACGCAACGTCGGGGTTTGATTGATTGATTGATTGATTGATTCAATTTTATTTCAGACATATCAAAAAAAGAAAAATTTAAAGCATGAAAATACAATAAAAAAATATGTTCAAATGATTTCACAAATAAAAATAAACAAAAAATAAAAATAAACAAAATAAAATAAACAAAAAATAAACAAATAACATATTGAATTGATATGCCTGAAAAGGAGTAGGAAGAAGTATAAACGTATTTGATCCTCCCCCTTTTCCACAGCTCAATAACTTTATAATAATTTTTATTTTTATTTTATATTCTTGTCTTGTAAGAGATGGTAAAAACAAACAAGAAGCGAAAAAACAGTCGGACAAATTGTTAATATGTGTGTGGAAATAAATGTTCTCAAGTAACTTCCCTTTGCTTTGTCTTGCAGGTTCTCTGCTGTGCAAACGATAGAATCTCACCAACTGCTACGATGACCTCATATTCTTAAACATCTCCATGGAAACCCCCTACATTCCCCCAGAGCAGTAACGCCGCCATCTTTACTACCGAACTAAAATCTCCACGTCAGCAGTTAGGGTTGTGATTTATTTTTTACTGTTAATTTAAAATAATCACGGTTTCCTTTTCGGGATTGTATTCTTTTGTTAGACTCACTCGCTCCGTCGGATCAAAAATAAAAGGCAGAGATCGAGTATTTTCACAGCAAGCTAAAAAAAAAACATGGATGATCAACATAGGCCTTTTCCAACAACATATAAACAGAAAGAGCTGTCACTGAGCGATCAATTAACCCATTCACCTGTGGCTCCGTTCCTAAATACACACAGGTGCGCTCATCAAGCCATCTACGGCATCCCCAGCACGTCAAAATTAACATGTATTTTTAGTACTCAATAAAAACAAATAACAAATAAGTAACTCAAATAACCAAGCCAATTTCATCTTGCTGCATATGAAACACCACATAAAAACATTGCATCAAACCAACATAGCTGTTTAGTACTCAATAAAAACATATAACAAATAACACATACGTAAATCAAATAACCAGTTCAGTTTTATTTTTCCATTGTTACAGGTAACGAAACGCTGTCAGAGCAAACACAAACAGGCATAAAGTTGTCCACCAATTTACATTTACATAATTAAATCCAATCTCCAAGCCAAATTCATCTCACATAATCAAACATTGAACATCAAAACCACCAAAAAATGTCTCTTCTAACACCTAGCGACGACATTTTCCTTACCAACGGCACTTGCTTGAATTGCACCAACCATGAGCCTGACCCTCTCCCTGGCTTGGCTGGCGTCTTCATCCCTCTAATCTACGCCATAGTGTGTGTGGTTGGTCTGGTCGGCAACACTCTAGTCATTCACGTGATCGTCAACTACACGAAAAACGAATCGGTCACCAACATCTACATCCTAAACTTAGCCATCGCGGACGAGCTATTCATGCTAGGTCTACCGTTCTTGGCCGTGCAAAACGCATTGCTACAGTGGCCGTTCGGGTCGCTAATGTGCCGCGTAGTCATGACAGTTGACGCCATAAACCAATTCACGAGTATATTCTGCCTTACGGTGATGTCCGTGGACCGCTATCTAGCCGTAGTGCATCCGATTCGCTCGTTTTGGTGGCGGCGCCCCCGTGTGGCCAAAGCGATCAGTGCGACGGTGTGGGCCGGGTCGTTTGTGGTGGTTCTGCCCGTGGTCGTGTTTGCGGATGTCCTGAAGGATGATGGGAATTGTAGTATCGTGTGGCCGGAGCCGGCGGAGGTGTGGAAGACGTCTTTCATCGTCTACACCTGCACCGTGGGGTTCTTCTGCCCGCTGCTGGTCATCTGCCTCTGCTATCTGCTGATCGTTATCAAGGTAAAAGGCATTTATAGGGATGTTTATGTGTTTTTTTGTAGATTTTTTGTGTTTTTATGCTTTTTATTGGACAATTTTTATTAGACATGTTGTTGAGGGACAAGGTCAGGGTCAGGGTAAACTTTATTGTCCTGTTAAGGAAATTTGTCTTGGGCATTGTGCTACATTTTGCTTAACCAGTAGACAACAACAATATGACACAGTAAAAACACAGTAAAACCTACACATTGGACAAAGCTAAAACAACAAGAACATCACACGGTAATTCTAGGACATAAAAACATTCAGACAATTTAAAGTGCGAGGAAAGTGCGAGAAAAAGTGCTTGAGTTTATTGCACACTGCTCTATTGCACGTGGTCTATTGCACGACAGAGATGAAATGGGGCTTTAACCACTACACCTGCTGATCGGCATCAAGGTAAAAGCATTTATAATGAGATTTATGTGTTTGTGTTGTTGATTTTTTGTGTTTTAATCCTTTTTTTAGACAGTTTTTGTTGAGAGACAGAGATGAAATGGGGCAAAGAGGGGAGCAGCTACTTACTGATTGTCATCAAGGTTATAATATAAGGTTTACATTTAGTGACGTTTATTTTATTTATTTTATTAGACATTTTTTTTTGTAGAGACAGAGTTTAAATGTGTCAGAGAGGGGAATGACATGCAGAGAACGACCCGGGCTGGATTATAACCCGGGTCTGCTGTGAAGAGAACTGAGCCTCTATGGGGGAGCGCTCTAACCACTACACCACAAGTCCCACCCCGCCCCCCAATATTTATGTGTTTTCAAGTAGACCATGACAAACTTTCAAAATGTTTATGAAATAGTGTAATTTCTCCTATGATGATGAATATCCTGTAACAGTAAACCAAACCATTAGAATGCTATTTTTGTATCGTTATTATTATTATTATTATTATTATTATTATTATTATTATTATTATTATTATAGTAATATGTATGTGTTTTAAAGTAGCTAAAATGAACTGTTAAAATGTTTATGAAACAGTGAAGTGCACACAGTACAGGGACAAGTTGTATATTGTATCATCAGTATTGTCCAAACATTTATCTTCAGCTCACACCCATTAGCAAAGCACATCACAGCACTTACAGCTAAGTGACGAAAAGTACAAACTGGCTCGTAACCTACCTTCAATGTCTTTCTTTTTTTTTAAGATATTTTTTTGGCATTTTTATGCTTTATTGATAGTGTAGAGACAGAGTTGCAATGGGGCAGAGAGGGGAGTGACATGCAGAGAACGACCGCGGGCTGGAATCGAACCCGGGTCCGCTGCTGGCCGAGGCCCATGGGGGGGACGCCCTACCAACTGAGCTAAGGGCGCCCCTTCAATGTCTTTCTTAAACCAGATAACTTATATCATAGTTCCACCTTCCTTTTTTATTTAATTTATTTTTTTCTATTCATATTTTTCACTTTTCTAGTGTCTATTCTATACTTGATGTATTTAAATTGTGACGTATTTAATGCCCCTGTAAAGCGCTTCTTTGAATGGCCTTGTGTCTGAATTGTGCTATAGAAATAAACTGGCCTTGCCTTGCCATCCTATTCTGTTTTCATTAAATGATTTGATTAACAGATGTTTTCCCAAGACATTTAGTTTTTTGTATATTCAAAAATCGTTCCCTTCAAATAAAGTTGCAGTGCAGAAAAGCCCTTGGGAATGAATGAATAGCTTTAACCACAAACTGAAATAACAAATTGGAAAACACTATTATATTTATAATTGGCCTGTGGTCCTGGAGGGCGGTTGTACTTCAGTTGGCCCTGTGTTCTCCGCCATTATTTCTGTGCAGAGATAATGTGTTTTGATTCTGTGGAAGAACACGGAAAAGCTATCAACAAAAACACATGGGGAAAAAAAACGACTACATTTATTGTATCACTTTCAGCAATGTACGTTGATTGCTTTAAAGGATATAGAATCAATAATACACATTCTGAATAATGTGCCAGAAGTGTCCTTAAAACTTGCAGGAAATGCATTGTTAAGAGCTGTACATTGTTTGTTTTTGTATTATAAAATGAAAAGGGCGTTATCTAAAATATGTCCTTTAAAAACGTTGGACTTTTATTTGTTTTCAAAATTACAATATCATTTGAATTCTGGCTTTATCCAACATCTAGATTTTTAGTTTATAAAACAACTGGGAACAACTGCTTTTAGCTATAGTGCCCCCACCTCTTGGAATGCCCTTCAGAGCAACTTCAATATGACCATTCTCCCCACTTTTTCTTCTTTTAAATCTATGATTTCTGATTTTCACCATCACCACTGCATTTGTTTTAACTGAATTAATTTTTTAAGCTCTTTTATTGTAATTCTTTATTTCTTTTGATCTTTTTTATCTTGTTAGGATTTTGTGTTTCTCTGTTTTATTCTGTCACTCTGTTGATATTGTTGTTGTTGTGTTTGTTGTGCGCTCGTCGGCGTTGTAAATGAGGGGAACCTCAATGCCTTTCGAGTTTGTTTAAATAAAGGTTTTCATTCATTCATTCATTCATAAAAGATGCAAACATGCACAATTGGTTAGATAATGAAACACTGTTGAAAAGATTGTAAAGTTGGTGCTCTCAATAATGTGCCAATAGTGTTGATCTACAGTTCATTGTTGATATTTAAGTCGATAAAACATCTATACAGCCAGTATTTCAACATAAGTTTTTTTCCATCACTCTGAACCAGAAATCTCAACTTCTGAAGCACTTACATCAGCTAGATGTTTCATACTCATTCTTAGCACTATTCTGAAGGTCATTACAGTAGGATTTGGTCATGTGCTGTGTATTGTCTGATTCATGAGACATTTTCTTCTTAAAAACGTGCTGAAAATGCATTTTTAAAATACCAAAACTAGTCATCTTTATTTTATTTTCAGTAATCAATTGGCAAAGTGTCATGATGAAAGTACACCCTCCCGGGGATCCAACCAGAGACCTCATGGTTACTGGCCGGCCCCCCTTTCCTCTAAGCCTTCCTACCACCCGCCATTGCTCTTCTAAATAACCACCAGACATGAAAACAAACAAACAATTCATTAATTTTCTTCTTTTTCTTTCATAGGTGCGGAGTTTTGGAAAGCGAAATTGCAAAATGTGATTTATTCAAACATTGTAACCTATTCACCTGCACTCTCTAGTCTTAAACCTGCAGTGTGTAGAATTGTGGGTTTTATTTCCCAGCAGATTTTGTAGAAAGTAATTATAATATCCATAAGTACATTTAATTTAGTGCATCATCGCTGAACATTTTTTTTTTAATTACTTATTTTTTCCCTTAGAAAGGGTCTCATATATGTCCATATTTCTGCATATTTTGGACCAAGGCCTAGTGCCGCCATCTTGAAAGTGTCATAGTTGGAATGTCATCAGGTGCATTGTTTAAAATGTAGAATTGTTCTTGTCCTTGAAGGCCACTGTAGCTTCTGTTATTATTCTAAAGGGTTGGGGTTACCCAGGGAGCGCTGCATTCTAGAACTTTCTAGAACTTTCTTGATGATGTCATATTACACACTGCACCTTTAATACATGTGTATGAATAAAACGTCCATTCATAAATCAATGTATTTCTTTCTGATCTGCTATTTTCTCCCCAAATCCTCCACCCCAGCTTTCATTTTCTTCTTTTTCTTTCACAGGTGCGGAGTGTGGGAAAGCGTGCTCAGGCCACATCGTCTCGCCGCCGGAAGTCTGAGCGTAAAATCACTCGCATGGTGGTCGTGGTGGTGGCGGTGTTCGTTCTCTGCTGGCTTCCGTTCTACGCTCTCAACATCGTCAACCTGCTCATCGTTTTACCCAGAGATTTCCGAGGACTCTACTTCTTTGTCGTTGTGCTGTCGTACGCCAACAGCTGCGCTAACCCCATTCTCTACGGATTTCTGTCCGACAACTTCAAACGGGGATTCAGAAAAACCTTGTGCTGCTATTCTTCGCGGAGGGTTAAAAACACCGACAGAGTTTGCACGGACGTACTGCGACCGACAGAGGAATGGGGCGGCGGCGGTGGGATCGGGCTCCAAACGCTAAAACGTGAAGGAGTTATCGACGTGCAAGCGAGAAACTGCGACGAAAATCGTGAAGAAAAGAACGTTGAGATGAATGGAAAAGAAGGGGAGATGCAGATGAGTGACATGTGCAAATCGGCACAAAATGGCGCCCAAAGTGGACACACAGAGGGGCAGAAAAAGCAGGTTGTCGTGAGGTGTAAGTCTGAGTGTGAGCATTGTGCTGGACAGAGTAACACACATGGAGAATTATTGGCTGAGAAAGACCCAGTGTGTGAATCTACAGAGGCAGCGTCCTCTAAGGCAAGTACAAGCAGAAACAGGAAATCACAACATGAAGAATTCCCGGACGAAAAATCTGCACTCGAGATCAGCTACCTGTAACAGATGCAGACATGTTTGATTGACATTTATCATATTTTATTTATTTATTTATTTATTATTCTTCCGGACAATTACACACAATACACAATTTTCTCTTTGCATATTCACACATATTACTGCGTGTTATCGTCCGAAGGGTGGCAGGATATTTATAATTTATTAAGTGCAATTAAGTGTTTACAAAGGTACTAAGTGTTTGATTGGATTTCAGCATATGCTTTGTTAAATTGGTCTCACATTTTGTCACACTAGGGCTGCACAATATATGGAGAATGTATTGTTAAAGGGATATCAACATTTGCGCTAACACAGATATAACTTGAAATATGTTTTGCTTTAGTGATCAAGAAATAATTAAGAATACAATTATGAATGTAAATAATGCATTTAATTTTATTAATTTTTCAGTGTCTGGGGTTTAAGTTGGCAGTAAACTCACTCAAAGCAAAAAGGAAATTAAAACTGTACATCAAAGTATTTGTTTATGTATCGCAAGTGATTATTGCCATCCTACCACCCCAAAGTGTTATGCAGTAAAAACAGGTATGGTGAAGACAGGCCCATTATTAAGATATGTTAGTTACTCGTGATCTTGGGAGAGAGAGAGAGAGAGACTGCCTTTTTTCATTTTATATAAAAAAAAAAATGTATATACAGTATTATAAAAATGCATCTTCATCATGTTTTTTTTTAGATAATATAATGTATCGTAAATCAGGTAATTGAATACATATGAACAAATCCTTCTGTAATAACCTTCAGAATATAGTGCCAAGAATGATTATGGAAAGTTTAGTTGATGTAAGTGCTTTAGAAGTTGAGATTTTTGGTTCAGAGTATTAGAAAAAAACTAATGTTGAGATAATGTCCGTTAAAGATGGTTGTATAGGAGAAATATACAGACGCAAACAGACAAGGTTTAGTCAGATAAAACACCTGAATGTACATGTTGGACATTTTGATTTATACTAGTATGAAAGAAGACATGTTATGGAAGAGAGAGAGAGAGAGAGAGAGGGAGAGAGATAGAGTATGAAAGAAGACCTGTTATGGAAGATAAATAGACAAAAATCTCAAAACTGTGCTTGAAAACATATTGTTTTACCTGCCTTGTCTCGGCTTAAAATGACAAAGCGCTGATTTCACACAAAGGTTATCAAATATGGATGATGTGTGTTTGTCCCTCGAGGGCTTCGCTAACTTTGTTTACTAAATGATCTACTTCATCAAAGACCATGGTTGCGTTCCGAATCGCATACTTTCTACTATATAGTATGTAGAAAAAAGATTTAGGATGTCCCGATTCTTGTGGCCAGATTTAGGATGGTTAGAAGTAACCCGGATGTCCTACTTCATGCGGCCAAGATTGTTAGTGTTGAAAAGTGCATCCTATTTGGGCGATTCTGACCCACAATCCAGTGTGCACGTGAAGTGACGTAACATCGACGAAGCCTCCATATGAAAACAAACTGGGATGCGACGGATATAAAAGCAAGAGGCAAGATCAAGGCGCAATGTTATGATGAAATAAGAGAGTAAAAGTATGTCCCAATAGTATGCCTACTGCATCCTAACTAGATTCTTTTTATCGTCGGATGTAGTATGTAGAATAGAAAAAAGAAAGAGTATGCGATTCGGAACGCAACCCATGTTTTGTGTGTGTGTGTGTGTGTGTGTTTTTGTATGCATGTCTGTATGTGTGTGTGTGTGTGTCTGTGTGTGTCTGTGTGTAAGAACCAGGTACATCATTCACTAACTTTGTTTACTAAATGTTCTACTTCATCAAAGACCATGTTTTTTGTGTGTGTGTGTGTGTTTTTGTATGCGTGTCTGTATGTGTGTGCGTGTCTGTGTGTGCATGTGTGCGTGTCTGTATGTGCGTGTGTGTGTGTGTGTGTTTGAAAACCAGGTACATCGTGTGCTGAAATGGCTAATGCACTCTATGAATCACGACTGAACTAATGACCCATTGGGAGATGGATTGCTTCTTTTTTCTTTACGTCATACAGAAGGTTAATTGAACTGGTTTGCCAGAACTGTCTGTTATTTGGTGCTTTTGTGTTATTCACATGAATACTGTGCAACCCTCTTTTTTTAAGATTAGTTTTTATGGCTTCATGAATTTGTATGCTTTGCTTTTATTAGACAGTGGAGAGAGAGAGATGAAATGGGGTCAGAGAGGGGAGTGACATGCAGAGAACGACCCGGGCTGGATTCTAACCCGGGTCTGCTGTGAAGAGGACTGACACTCTATGTGCAATCCTACCTACATGCATAAAACTGGAAGGAGATGTAACTTAATCTGTGTATTTCTTTAAAACAGCTGTGCCAATTTATTTTAGCCATTTTCACGTTTAAAAACAACGACTGGCTTTTGCCTTGTGTGCAATATAACACATAACAATAGTGTCAGTCACCTCAATAGATTAACACAAGTTTTAAGTCTACTTTCAGTGTGAGTCATAATGGACTAGAATCGGTTGGTTGTTACAGTTTGTCTGCTCCAAGAAATTACTTTGCAACAAGTCTTAAAGGGCCAGTGTTATATAGAAGAAAACACACACACACACACACACACACACACACACACACGTGCGTCTGTATTCAATTATTAAAGCCTGTTAAATTACAAAGAAATATATCACTTTTTTTTTTTTACCTAAGAAGACCATGGGCCTGTTTCGCAGAAAAGGATTAAACGTACTTCTAGACTAAATTGTACTTTCAATGGACAATCTCCATTAAAAATTCCATTCAGTCCAGGACTTGGCTTAAACCATGTCTGTGACACTGGCCCAATGTGTATTTTTTAAGCTTAAGAGAAACAAAATGGATGGTTATTATGGTTTGAATCAGAGGACAATAGTAGCAGTGTGTTTTTAAAATGTATTGTGAACTTGTAAGGTTTACAGGCATTAAGTCAAATCAGGTAAGTAGTGGTTTAAGCCCCGTTTGGCATATACTTTCTTATTGTTGTCTTTGACCAGGAAAGTAGTGTGTTTTTTTTTACAGTACATACAAAAGACAAAATAAAAATAAACAACTACCATGGCGTACTCTACTTGACAGGTTGCTAAGGACATTGTTTAAACTAAAAGGCAAATGTTAAGCCGAAAATACAAAGTCAAAAAGGTGTCATGGGGGGCGCCCTTAGCTCAGTTGGTAAGGCGTCCCCCCCCCCGGGCTAGGCCCAGCAGCAGACCCGGGTTCGATTCCCGCCCGTGGTCGTTCTCTGCATGTCACTCCCCTCTCTGCCCCATTTCACCTCTGTCTCTCTGCATTGTCAATAAAGCATAAAATGCCAAAAAAAAAAAAAAGTGTCACGAAGGTCACTTCAGCGCTGCTATATAGTCCAGGAAAGGCTGACATATCTGTTTAAATTGTTTCTGCTTTCCCTGAGATAGAAGTATTGTGTTTTGCGTTAAGATATTGTAATATGTCAGAGCTTTGGTAAAGTATTTAAGCAGATTGTAATGTAGTGGGAGTGGCCTAAATGAATGTTTACACATGATATTAGTATGTACATAATATATTTGATATTTAATAAAACCTGGTGTTGTATGCAAACATGTCACTTGAACTACTGCACATACTTTGGCTGTGTTCTAAACGCCCTACTAACGTCCTAATCATACTAAATTTTGATGTGTACGGATCGATAGGTTACTTTTTCTACTCAACCGCCCCACAATGCATTGCGTCTCCTCAAACGACACAGAGGTTGCGTTCCGAATCGCATACTTTGTACTATATAGTATGTAGAAAAAAGATTTTGGATGTCCCGATTCTTGTGGCCAGATTTAGGATGGTTAGAAGTACCCGGATGTCCTACTACATGCGGCCAAGATTGTTAGTGTTGAAAACTGCATCCTATTTGGGCGATTCTGACCCACAATCCAGTGCGCACGTGAAGTGACGTCACATCGACGAAGCCTCCATATGAAAACAAACGGTGATGCGACGGATATAAAAGCAAGAGGCAAGATCAAGGCGCAATGTTATGATGAAATAAGAGAGTAAAAGTGTGTCCCAATAGTATGCCTACTGCATCCTAACTAGATTATTTTTATCGTCGGATGTAGTATGTAGAATAGAAAAAAGAAAGAGTATGCGATTCGGAACGCAACCAGAAGGTTCTTTAGTGCCTCTTTATACTTCAGTGTAAACGGTCCGACAAACCTCGCATACACAATGGATGGTTAAGTAGACACTATGTAGTATATACATGTTGAGTATGTAGGAGGCAGGACGTTAGTAGGGCCGTTTCGAATACAGCCAGTATCTATACAATGTACAAGTGTATATTAGTAAATTACATTTGTGTAAGTGTTGTCCAAATGTTGTTCACCAAGAAAATACTTAAAACCAATAAAAAATAATGTTCCAATTTATTGCAAAATGATTCTCTTCACACAGATAATTTGAAATGTAACTGATGTCTGTTCACTGGTTCAAATAAGGCTGTGACACAGTGGCAGTGAAAATGAAAGACCAATGCTGCCCCCTCGTGGTCAAATACTATAAGGTAAAAAATACTTCACACCCTGCGTTCCAACTTCCCCACGATTTAGTACGCCAAACAAAAGATTTAGGATGTCCCTATACATGCACGTCAATTGTAGTATGCTGAAAATACATAGATGTCCCATTAACTCCAATAGCATTTTGGAGTATTCGTCTTTATTCTTGACATTTCTCAACATAATGAAAAAAAAAATCTTCCTCATGTGATTTTTTTTCCTTTCCCGTCTGTGGCCCTAAAACTCTTCTGTACTTTAGTATGTAGTGTAGGAAAAAGAAAGAGTATGTGATTTGGAACGCAGGGACAGACTCAAATGAATTCTTGAATATAGTAGAAATATTTTTAAGAAAAATTCCAATTTGTTACTTATTCACATGAAGGGCACTTTGTATTGTCTCAGATTTTGGTATAACACAGTAAAAGAAATTCTAGGTTTTTGGCCAAGAATTCGAAATTTCTGTTATTGTAATATTTTCACATTTTTACACAGTTTTTCATTAAAGACCTACTTCACCGGTGGAAATATGAAGGTGTGTTGAACTCTGAGATCTTATGTAGTATAAATGTGCAAACATTTTAGAAATCGGTTCATCCTAGCCTGAGAAAAGGCAGAAAGAGTGTTTTATGGTCTCACTGTCTCACCCTACATTTTCCCATGTGTGACATCACACATGGTAAAATGTAGGGTTATAGGATTAACAGGACAGCTGGGCCAAGGGAAGACTGAGGGAAGAAAAACCTCATTCATTATATTATAATAGCGATTTTATAATGATAGAACGCTGGCTCCGTATGGGTGAAGTATTCCTTTAACTAATTGATGGGTTGATTCATGAGTGTGTCCTTCACTCTGGAACAGTGTCTGTGATCCACTTGAGGTAAGGCGGGTTTCCCTGGTCGATGGGCAAACTGATCACTTCAGCCACCTCATAGGGATGGTGAGAGCTGGAGAGAGATACAATGAACAGTGATGAGTTTGTGTGTGTGTGTGTGTGTGTATGTGTGTGTGTGAGTGTGTGAGTTATGAAAAAATAACTTTAATAAATCTCCACCAAACAAAAAATCCCATCAACATTCACTAATGGCTGTTTCCTCAATGTGGCTTAAGGCAGTTTTTTTTAAACAGAATTTGGATTAAAAAAAAAAAAAAAAAAATACAGACGATAAGAGTTTGGATCAGTACATTGGTTTGTGCTTTCAGTCCTAAATCTGATTAGTGCATTGCAGCCATATCTGACCCAACAACAGCAAATATTAGGGGCATTTTCTCTGTACTGTGTTTAAAACCGAAACTTACCGGACGTATTCAGAAAGCGCGGGCACCTTGGAACTTCTTGTTTTGATCATCTAAACAACAGGGAGACATGATGCGATTGATGAGATTTCCCCAAAAATATTCAGAAAAAAACTATCAATGCCATTTAATAATGTAATCAGTAAAATAGTGCGATATTGTAGCAACAGTTCTACCTGTAGCGATGAGTAGCCTATGTTTATTTTCCTGTTTTATGATAAGGACTAAAACATATAATACATAAAAATATTAAATTAGAAATATTAAAATGCTTAGTCAACACTCACCAGAAGCACCTCACTGTCTTCCTCTATCTTTCCCTGCCATTCATATCTGGAGGAGCAAAAAGAAAATGCATAAAAATTACCAATTCATAACAGAAGTATTTCAAATAATACCTGAGAAAAGACATGATGTAAGAGTTGAAATCACACGTAGATCAGTCTAATAAAACAAGTAAAGTAGCCCATTTCTAAACGTACACAGATGTGATGGCTGGGATGATGTTGACGCAGGCAGCGAGCTTCTTTTCCACAATGCCCCTGTGAGACGAAATAAAATACATTTACAATATTAATATGCATTGAAAAAAAAATCAAATCAACACGTACTTCATCTTGTATTCTATAATAAAGTGATTGTGAGCTTTTATTAACCGGGAAAATTAATTAACGTTAAGAACATTTCTTTCAAGGAAGAAAGCAAAAGCAAATCACTTCACACAAGAACTTTTAATCAGTTTTGTAACCAGGAAAATTTAAAAAACATGGTTCCATTTCTTTCATTTTGGACTTAGCAGCATTTAACGTGATTCATTAATTTGAAGATTCAATTTATTCTGCAGCGTATTCCATGGAGAGGAGAACACAAAAGCCCTTTTCCCCTGTGCTGTGTTGACATTTGGGACAGAAAGCATAAAGGTAATCTTAAAATATAGATTAAACTTAAGAGTATATAGCGCTTTTCAAAAACTTAAAGTCGCTTTACAAAGCAAAGAACGAACAACAAACAGACACTTATGCACACATTGATTTTTTTTTATGTTTTTTTTTTTTTATAAATTGTATTGATTTTTTATATATACTTTATTGACACAGTTGTGAACATACAGACAAACAGTAGCAGAACAATATCTTCTGCGTCTACAATATCAAACACGCTAGGGGGAGGCCGGTCAATCGTTGTAAAGAAATAATGCACACGCACGCACGCACACTCTCTCACACACACACACTATGTTCAAAATACACAAGAGAATGCAAACAGTATGTTGATTCCCTCACCTGGGGGGTATACTACAAAACAAACTCAACAGAGCCCGGCTCTCTTTTTTTGATCTGGTTCAACATAACACATACCCTCGCTCAGAGCTAACCGGTATCACGAAGGCAGTTATCAACCTCTTATGTTGAATGAGGGTTTCGCCTTCAGGCTCTGTGCGCGTCCCCATGAGAGGGGGCGTTTGGCCGTCATTTGACTCTGCTTCCGCACAGACTGGACTGATCTTGTGCCGCTAACTTTACACAAACGGACTGATTGTGAGCAGCTGAGTAAAACAAAAGTGTGTCGCCAACTTCATTCAATAGGAAGAGTTTGTCAGACTGAATTATTACAGCAGAAATCAGAGAGCCGAAAAAAACTCTTACTGCAAATAGGCTAAGGAGAGTGGAATGCTGCCAGCATGGAAATTATCTATTTATCTTGCCGATCGTTCTTGCAGTGCGTAACGTGACATTATAAAACAATGAAACGTTGAACTCAGATTTAAACACTATAGGCTACCATTTAGCCCAATATGTATATAGGCTACTTTGCTATATTTATAGCACTACGCCTATAGTCCCACACTTAAGAATCTAGCCTAATTTAAGTCTGACACTGTCCCCAAATGAATAGCCTATGGAAAATCATTTAGTTTTGGGCCACATCATAATGAATACAATTTTGATTTAGACTATTAGCCTTTTATTTGAATCTTACAAATGCCAATAGGCCTACATTAAAAAACCTGTAGTCTGGATTTTTTGGACAAATATGAATCTACTGTGAGAAGCTTAACCTGCAAGTCTGCAGCGATGTCCGAACTGTGACAGCTGTCACCTGTCACGTCCCAACTGTAATCGCTACTGATGAAAAGAAAGAAGCCCACAGTGAAATAATGTTGCAACCTGTGATTTTATAGAACGCTTTATTAAGAGCCAGTGTGTGTATATCGCCAGGTAAAATCATTTGAGAGGAGAGCATAGAGTGGCGCTGCATACAGTATAGGTGTGGGCTATTTTACATTTTCAATAACTGTATGCATGTGGCAAAAAGCCGCAGCGCGATGTTACAGTTCACTCTGCTGTAAGCCTAATGTCACGGCTTCGTTTCGTTCATTAACTTAGCCTACTGATCAATACATTTAGATGTAACAGTTTCCTCAGTGAGAATGTAGCGCTCAGACAATATTGTCAGGTCCGCGGGATTTCTAAATGTGTAGTTTCCTTAAAGGGCAGCGCTCTAAGAGCCGAATTTAAGCTCAAACTCTGGAACAAAAACTGCTCTGAGCAGGTTAGCCGTGCAGCCTCTGTTACCACGGTGATCTAGCCAGGTAGAAAGAGAGCCACCTTTTGTGATACTGAAAATGCTGGCTTTAGACTCAACAGACCTCGCTCAGCCCTTAATCTCGCTTCGTAGTATACCCCCCTGGCCAGCTCTTTAGCCAAACAACCTCACTCACTCACTCACTCACTCACTCACTCACTCACTCACTCACTCACTCACTCACTCACTCACTCACTCACTCACTCACTCACTCACTCACAGACAGACAGACAGACAGACAGACAGACAGACAGACAGACACACACACACACACACACACAGACACACACACACACACACACAGACGCACACACACACACTCACCTGGCCAGCTCTTTAGCCACGGTGTCGTTGGGACAGGTGACGAAGGCGGTGGAGTGAGTTCCAGACACGTAGCTCTCTGACGCCATGACGGAAAACGCCCGAAGACCAACGGAGCGAAACACAGGGAGAGAGAGAGAGAGCAAGAGGGAGGACATACACCCAGCCAGGAGGACTGACTGGGAGGGGGGAACGGGGGGGGGGGCAGAGAGAGGGGAGAGGAGAGAGAGCGGAGAGAGGGGGAGGGAGACACACACACACACACACACACACACACAGATAGACAGACAGGCACATGGAGGCAGACACAGAGAGAGAGAGGGAGGGAGAGAGGGAGGGAGGGAGGGAGAGAGAGAGTGAGAGAGAGAGGGAAAGAGAGAGAGACATACACACAGACAGACAGACAGACAGACAGACACATGGAGGCAGACACAGAGAGAGAGAGAGGGAGAGAGAGAGACAGACAGACAGACAGACACAGAGAGATAGACACGGAGAGAGGGAGAGAGAGAGAGAGAGGGAGACACACACATGTATATTTTCAATTATACATAGATTAAAGAGGACCTATTATACTACTTTTCTGGTCTTAATTTCTTGTTTTACACTGCTATAGAGCAACCTGACACGAATCACATCACAAAAAACTATGTAGATTTGCGGGAAGCTCTTTCTCTTATTTTGGCGATCCAGCACGTCCTGTCAACACTTGAGTGTGTGTGCTTCGCCAATCTCCGCTCCCTCCGCCTGTGCATCGGCCATCTCCGCTAACCCCCCCCCCCCCTCTTGCAAACCCCACTCCGTTGTGATTGGTTACCTTCCTTCCGGAACACATTCAGTGGCGGGAAGCGCGAGCATGGACCTATAAGGGCGCGAGGCAGACGCGAACAGGGAAGTGACAGCATTACCATACATGGAAACATCCGTGTGGTCACGTCACGAATTTGTATGCGACGTCACGAATTATGAAAGGGTAGACCGCTTTGAAGACGTGACTTCTCGACTGGCTAGAATAGTGTTTAGTGCTCTGCACAGACACCCCAGACGGTCAGCAGGGAATACGTCGAAATGCATGTAAGTCATTATTTGATAATTTAGTATGGTAAAGCATGACTATGAATCATCATAACAACGTTTATAGGTCATAAAAGTCAAAAAGCATCATAGGTCCTCTTTAAGATTAAAAAAAACATTTTATGTCGGCCTATAACAAATAATCTTCTTAAGTATTTGAGAAATATTCAAAAATGTTCTTGTTTGTTGCTAATTTAGAGACAGAGTACACACACACACACACACACACACACACACACACACACACACACACACCGACACACACTCACACACACACACACACTCACCACAACCAAAGCTTTCAAGGATGCGCCTGGCAGTGATTCTACACCCGGAAGTCCAAAGCGCATCGCCTGCGAGTGTCAAACACAGAAAGAAGTTTCACAAGACAAAAATATTCACAATCACACAAAAGCTGCAAAGTTTAAAAGGGTTTGAAAACTGCTACAGGCTTCCCCCAGCTTAAAGGTGCAGTGTGTAATATGACATCATCAAGAAAGTTCTACAAAGTTCTAGAATGCAACGCTCCCTGGGTAACCCCACCCCTTTTGAATAATAACAGAAGCTACAGTGGCCTTCAAGGACAAGAACAATTCTAAATTTTAAACAATGCACCTGATGACATTCCAACTATGACACTTTCAAGATGGCGGCACTAGGCCTTGGTCCAAAATATGCAGAAATATGGACATATATGAGACCCTTTCTAAGGGGAAAAAAATTAAAAAATTTCAGCTATTATGCACTAAATTAAATGTACTTATGGATATTATAATTACTTTCTACAAAATCTGCTAGGAAATAAAACCCAAAATTCTACACACTGCAGGTTTAGAGGAACGTTTAATTTAAGCCTTTTTTAATGCCACTCACAATGATTATAACCGAGAGTGTACAGAAAATATATATATAACACTATCAACTGCTTTGGGTTAAGGACAAGGTAAGTGTATTTCTATAGCATGTACTTTTTTCAATTTCATTTTATCCACATGAAGAAGTATAAGCACAACTAGAACACGCATTTCCTGCTGAAAATGCGTGTGAATGCTGAAACAGCTTACGCTAAACTGGATAGCTGAGTATGAAGATTTAAAAAAAGTTTTCTTTAGTGTGAAAGGAGTTGAATATATAGAAGTTTGAATATGATTTATTGCTGAAATTATGAATAAGTTGAAAGACATGGATAAAAAAAAACTTAAAACATGACTTATTTTGACTGGAGAAAAAGTGGGAAGATGTACTTCACATGTTGAAATAATTTTTATATTTTTTTTATTTGATAGGCTTATGTCATTTTATTTCAGGACAGCCAAAATATACGGGTGAAACTGGAAAAATTAGAATATCGTGCAAAAGTTCATTTATTTCAGTAATTCAACTTAAAAAGGTGAAACTAATATATTATATAGACTCATTACATGCAAAGTGAGATATCTCAAGCCTTTATTTGTTATACTTTTGATTATTATGGCTAACAGCTTATGAAAACCCCAAATTCAAAATCTCAGAAAATTTGAATATTACATGAAATCAATAAAAAAAGGGATTTTAGATACAGAAATGTCGGCCGCTTTATAAAGTATAACCATGCTTATGTACTCAGTACTTGGTGTGGGCCCCTTTTGCATGAATTCTTGCCTCAATTCCAATTCATTTTCCATGATATTCTAATAATATGAGTTTCACCTGTACCAACTTAATGAGTGTGAAGTGAGTACACACACTGCTATACAGTATGCTTATATGCATTGACTTTTTTCACTTTCACCCTATCCACACAAGTGAAAATACAGGTTATTGATTGATCGATTGATTGAATATGACGGACGGAGATTAGCGTGAAAGATTTCAGCGTCCTATGTCTGCAGATGTGTTAGCTGGTAGCATGTTAGCGCCATATAGAATGTCGCCTATTTAACAACTATACGAGACGCTAAAACACCGCACACTTTTAACACAGAGCAACACCGCAACACACACTCGCTCCTAATGCAAGATATTGTGGTGAAAACGAGCAGAGAACAGTAGATATGTGTGTGTATGAGTTGTGTTTAGTTACCTGACAGCTTCAGATATATATCAGCACAACCAATGCGAGTACACCCTCTGCCGTAAAGCGAGACGGTGGAATGTTTATCCAACTGTCGTAATATCGGAGTTATTTTTTTTCCTTTTCTATTTTTTTAACAGTAATGCAACTGAAATCGGATACGTTCAGATGGTCGATAATAAAATGGAAAATTAACACCGGGATTCGCAGATAGAACTGATCAAACAAGTACAGATCATTAGTTCAATAATAACTAGAACTGCAAGCAGTTTTGACCGGGGGCCAAGCCTCCGACGCAACTCGTCGTCAACCGCCGCGCCGGCCGCTCACTTCGCAGAATCCGTGGATGTAAAGTTTTTGACCGTGGGATGTTCGGTGTGGGAGTTGTATAGGTATCGCTGTTTATGGATGAATTTCGCGAAACTGCCACGGTGGAACGATGCAGCTCAATTCACAGAACAAGTGGATGTCAAGTTTTTTAATGTGCGATGTTTGGTTGGCGAGTTATGAGCAAAAGCAGATTGTCAGCCTTGACAAAATGGCCGCCGGAGCTAATTGCACAATGTAATGTCAATGGACATGCTAGCTGAGATTAGCATCCCGCCTTTTTTCTTTGATGGAAAAAAAAAATATCTAATTTTATTAAAAAGTCCCTTACACATTAATATTTCTTGGCCATATTTTTTATATAGACTCGTGTATGCCCCTTGATGGTTTCCCATGAGTTTTAAGAAATTTCCTCTGGCCAATTAGGAGATATAAAATTTCCTAATTTATGGCGCCCCCTTATGGCGAAATTCTCCAATTTTTTTATTGAACGCAATTAAGGGTAACCCCAACATATGTCTAAAATTTGGACTTGATCCGATTTATGATTTTGGATTTATGAATTTCTACGTAAAACGTAGCTAATCAACAAATATTTAAAACGCTACCGTTTCGTTATCCATGGTCGGATCAAAATTCTTTTACACAAGTTTTTACCGTGTGGGTCGGTAGATGTTCTGTGCAAACTTTGGTGTCAATTGTCCAAAAATTGTGGGAGGAGTAGCGAAAAATATGTTTTTCAGTTTTCGCGATTTTGCGAAAAATCTATAATATCGCAAATGGGCGTGGCCTATGCCAAATGATGCAGCTGACTCCAGTGCATATGTGGATATAAAGTTTTTGACTGTGGGACGTTCGGTGTGGGAGTTATGACCCCAAACGCGTTTTCCTTCGTTGTAGCGCCACCTAGTGGCCGGCATGTCTGAATTTTTTTGTAGGCTGAGAGGCCGGGGGTCTGAACTAATGATGCTAGTGGCATGTCCCAACCCGTTACGGTTTGGGCTGCAGCACCAGTTTTACACCGTTTTTCCGAGACAAATAAAAAGAATAACTAGAACTGCAAGCAGTTTTTACCGGGGGCCAAGCCTCCGACGCAACTCGTCGTCAACCGCCGCGCCGGCCGCTCACTCCGCGGAATCCGCGGATGTAAAGTTTTTGACCGTGGGATGTTCGGTGCGGGAGTTGTATAGGTATCGCTGTTTACGGATGAATTTCGCGAAAGTGCCACGGTGGAACGATGCAGCTCAATTCACAGAACAAGTGGATGTCAAGTTTTTTAATGTGCGATGTGTGGTTGGCGAGTTATGAGCAAAAGCAGATTGTCAGCCTTGACAAAATGGCCGCCGGAGCTAATTGCACAATGTAATGTCAATGGACATGCTAACATTCCCGCCTTTTTTCTTTGACGGAAAAAAAAAAATCAAATTTTATTAAAAAGTCCCTTAAACATTAATATTTCTTGGCCATATTTTTTATATAGACTCGTGTATGCCCCTTGATAGTTTCCCGTGAGTTTTAAGAAAATTCCTCTGGCCAATTAGGAGATATAAAATTTCCTAATTTATGGCGCCCCCTTATGGCAAAAATTCCCGAATTTTTTATTGAAGGCAATTAAGGGTAGCCCCAACACATGTCTAAAATTTGGACTTGATCCGACTTATGATTTTGGATTTATGAATTTTTTCGTAAAACGTAGCTAATCAACAAATATTTAAAACGCTACCGTTTCGTTATCGATGGTCGGATCAAAATTCTTTTACGTGATTTTTTTCCGTGTGGGTCGGTAGATGTTCTGTGCAAACTTTGGTGTAAATTGTCCAAAAATTGTGGGAGGAGTAACGAAAAGTCAGTTTTGCAGTTTTCGCGATTTTGCGAAAAATCTATAATATCGCAAATGGGCGTGGCCTATGCCAAATGATGCAGCTGACTCCAGTGCATCTGTGGATATAAAGTTTTTGACTGTGGGACGTTCGGTGTGGGAGTTATGACCCCAAACGCGTTTTCCTTCGTTGTAGCGCCACCTAGTGGCCGGCATGTCTGAATTTTTTTGTATGCTGAGAATTCACGGATCTGGATCTAGTCATGCAATTGGCATGTCTGCACCCTTTACGGTTTGGGCTGTGCATGCAGTTTTAGGGGACGAAGTATAATAATAATAATAATAAAAATAATCCTTACAAAAACAATAGGGTTCCCTGCCCCGCAGGGCTTGGGAACCGCGTTGCTGTGCAAAACGCGGTCCCAGCTCCTGCTCGGGCTTGGCCCCCTAATAATCGCCACTAAAACAATAGGGTTCCCTGCCCCGCAGGGCTTGGGAACCGCGTTGCTGTGCAAAACGCGGTCCCAGCTCCTGCTCGGGCTTGGCCCCCTAATTATGCAATTGTACAAAATCAGGCATTTAGAAAAAATTAAACATATTTCACGTTAC
>NC_137235.1:1803280-1805780 GCF_949987685.1 Ammodytes marinus | reverse complement strand
GTCTGTCTGTCTGTCTGTCTGTCTGTCTGTCTGTCTGTCTGTCTGTCTGTCTGTCTGTCTGTCTGTCTGTCTGTCTGTCTGTCTGTCTGTCTGTCTGTACTTGAGATGGGAGATGAGAAAAGATGTCAGTGTAGCAATTGATTAATAAAGTAACTAAACCTAACTTTTGCACACTCATTCTTTAAAATACAAGCATGCATGCAAGTAGCAAAGGCTCTTCATGTGTCCTGAATAAAATCATATATAGGGGAAGGTGGGGTGATTTGTGCATTTTGGAAGTTGCAAAACCCCTTGTTTCTAGAAAACCGTGGAAGAAATTGGAAATGTGACCACATATTTAAGAAGAGCCGTCCATTTGACTCATCCTGTAAAGAAGGGAGACACAAGGAATAAGATATAAGCACGTTTAAGCTCAAAAAACTGTGTTTTGCCTTTCAAAGTAAAATTTCCATGATCAAGGTTTTTTGATTATTGTGTCTGAACAATTATAGACACGTTTGAAAACATTTGACACATGTTTTAGTGCTTTGGTATGCTACACTTTGAGTCTATATAGTTAGCACAATGTCAACCCTAAATTGCTGCATCATGCCTATTATCCAAAATTCTGGGGATGGGGTGATTTGTGCGCAAGGGCCTGGGTGAGTTATAAGTAAGTAAGTAAGTAAAATGTATTTATAATAGCACATTTATGACAGTTTGCACTGTCCAAAGTGCTGTACATAGTGCATTCAGTAGGTAAACAATGAAGGTACAATAACAATAACCAAAATAAAAGACGTAAAGCCCATACATCCACATAAACACAGATAGTAGTGCAGAGGTAAGATAGTTAATGGGGAGGAAACACCAGGGTGTACATATGGGTTTTGAGCCTTGATTTAAAGGCAGAAATGTAGGGGGAATCACATTTGTCAGGTGGCAGTTGGTTCCACAAGCACGGAGCAACTAGTGCAAAGTACATTTCTGAGAGTTGTGCCAGTGGCATGGCTGTATACGCTGGTCACCAAAAGAAAGTGATTGTCTACAGTAGCTCAGAAGAGAGTGACATCTCAATTCCACTTAACGACACCACTGATGAGAGTTCAGATGGCCAGAAAGATGATGATGGTGACTTTGTCATTGTGACACAATACAAGACAACTTTTTTTCCGAAAGCTATATTTCTTAAACAGTTTATTCCAGATCCAAAGTTTTTATTGCCAGGGATGCACAACATCCTGAAATATATGTACATATTTGAGTTGGAGACATAACTGTCAAGGCCTCACTTTAAAATCACTTTGAGTAAAAAGTTGCACAAATCACCCCACCTTCCCCTATATATATAGATTTGTTTTTAAATTCAACATGGCTGCAACGTAAATGCCGGAAAAATATTTTGAACCTGAGTAAAGGTAGAAAGGGTGTTTTATGGTCTCTGTCTAACCCTACATTTTCATATGCATGACATCACACATGGGAAAATGTTAGGGTTAGGATGAACAGGACAGCTGGGCCAAGGGAAGACTGAGAGAAGACTGAGGGAAGAAAAACCTCATTCATTATATTATAATAGTGATTTTATAATGATAGAAAGGCAGTTCCGTATGGGTGAAGTATTCCTTTAAAGGCACTACGGGTAAGATGGCACGTTGGCGTCCCCTTTGGACAAAAGCGGTAGTATTTTTACGACGCCCGCTGTCGCAAATGCTCGTGCCAGGCGCGTGAGCGTGGACTGAGAAGGGCGCAATATAGTGCATGTTCGTGTGTTGAAAGTGTGAGGACTCTTTTCGGCTCCGTGAGAGTGGTTTTGACACTGCATCAACTAATGCCAGTCAGTACACACACCTGCTTGCAATGAGTTGATTCAGCAGCGTCACCTAACTACTCTCTCTCTCACGGAGCTGTGTCCTCACAGAAAGCGAATGAATGAGAGACGGCAGTTAGTAGACTATGGATCACGATGAGGTAATGTGTTTGTGTTGTTGATGTAAATAATGACTATTTCAGATAATGGTTATCTGATGATGGTGAAGCAAAGCAAACTTTGTGTTAGTACCAACCGCTCATTCATTTAGCAGTCTAGTTTCGCTCTCAGTGAATTGTATACACGTTGCTTGGCAACGTCCTCCCGCCGCCTATCACTCACTCTCCCTTTTCGCTTTTCTCATTGCATTCTCTTTTTTTTCTTTGATGGTTCAGCGCCCCGTTATCAGTCATTTATGACGACAAATAACTGTCTCAAACAAGGCTCCCGCTCCCCTTCCCTCACCTGGAGGGATAGGCTTCTCAAATCGCGTTGCAGCGCCACACTGAAATCTGCAACCAATACGGATATGTGACCATAGAGCCTGCACGAGCGAACCGAAAATCGGACTGGGTGTGCGACCAGACCAAAAGCAGTAATAAAAACTATATAAAAACGTCTTTCTTTGCACTGATGGTCTCGTTTGCTGTTAAAGGTAATTTATGATTATCAGAGGAAACATGAGGTTGTTTAAAAGATATTTAAATGTTA
>NC_137235.1:1800372-1803080 GCF_949987685.1 Ammodytes marinus | reverse complement strand
AAAAAAACAGGATGTACTAGTTGCTACCGTTTTTCTTCATGGTGAGAGTTTCCTGATCTGCTATATTTCAGGCCTTCAGCATTTGAAGTCGTATATCCAGAAGCTTTTTAGTGAGACACGTTGCATATCACACACAGACACACACACACACACACACACACACACACACACACACACACACACACACACACACACACACACATTTAGCATATCACAGGCGGAGAATGGCAGCGAGAGATATGTGAGAAAACGTTGAACTTTGCTACCATAGAAATCATGAATACTTGTGTGTGGGAATATCTCCCCCTCTGTGAGTTAGCCTTTGTACCTCCTAGCCTAGCGCTAAACTGCTGTATGTGTGTGTGTGTGTGTGTGTGCGTGTGTGTGTGTGTGTGTGTGTGTGTGTGTGTGTGTGTGTGTGTGTGTGTGTGTGTGTGCGTGTGCGTGTGTGTGTATGTGTGTGTGTGTGTGTGTGTGTGTGTGTGTGTAGGATGTGGGCTACATGCATCTTAAAATGGAATGCATCATAAATCTATATTTGAGGGAATGTATTTATTTGTGCCAACATTTAATTATTCCCTCTACATTAGGATTTCACTCTGTTTATTCCTCCAACTAAATTTGACCAATATGATGAATTTATGATAAACTTTTGATTGTATCATGCGTGTCAAATCCCACCCCTGTAACATTTAAAGCTGCAGTGTGTAGAATTTTGGGTTTTATTTCCTAGCAGATTTTGTAGAAAGTAATTATAATATCCATAAGTACATTTAATTTAGTGCATAATAGTTTTGAATAATGTTTTTTTCCCTGAGAAAGGGTCTCATATGTGTCCATATTTCTGTATATTTTGGATCAAGGCCTAGTGCCGCCATCTTGAAAGTGTCATAGTTGGAATGTCATCAGGTGCATTGTTTAAAATGTATAGTCATATTACACACTGCACCTTTAAGTTCTCCCTTTGGGACAGGCCTTTAAAGGGCTGTTTGAGGGTTAACACTAGGTTTTAAGGACAGGCCTTTAAAGGGCTGTTTGAGGGTTAACACTAGGTTTTAAGGTTCAGGTATGAATTAGGTTTATGTTAGGGTTAGTGTAAGGGTTGGGGTTAGGCATTTAGTCTTGATGGTTAGGGTAAGGGTAAGGGGCTAGGGAATGCATTATGTCAATGAATGTCCTCACAAGTATAGCTGTACAAGTGTGTGGGTGTGTGTGCGTGTGTGTGTGTGTGTGTGTGTGTGTGTGTGTGTGTGTGTGTGTGTGTGTGTGTGTGTCTGTCTGTCTGTCTGTGTGCGTGTGCTTGTGCGTGTCGAGAGTGTTTGTGTGTGTGTGTGTGTGTGTGTGTGTGTGTGTGTGTGTGTGTGTGTGTGTGTGTGTGTGTTGCCTTGCAGTCTTTCACCAGAGGGAGACAGTGAGGGGAGCTGTCCGTTTCAGCACCACAGCAGCAGCGGTAACCTGGTAACCCGGTAACCTGGTAACCATGGTGCAGTGTTAGAATCAACAGGATAATAATAGGAACTAATAAGGAAACACAAACAAACAAACCAAATAAAAGATAATTTTCACATTTTAACAAACTTTATTACTTTTCAATCTTATTATTGGGCATTTTCCAGCTTTATTAGACAGTACAGAGTTGAAATGGGGAGACAGAGAGAGAGAGAGAGAGAGAGAGAGAGAGAGAGGGGGGGGGGGATGACCTGCAGTAAAGGTCCACGGGTCGGATTTGAACCTGCGACCACTGCAACGAAGGCCGGAGCCAATATGGTACAACGCTCTATCCACTACGCCACCGGAGCGCCCCAGAATATATTACATTTAAACAGAAATGACCATCTCAAATAATATGCAAATTAGGTCTGCATTCAAACTGATTCCAGGTATGGTGCTGTATTCCCACCCACATTCACTGCTGACATCTACATTTGCATATATACTGAAATAACATAATCAAACCATGCTTTACTTTTAAATTTTACAAGATGGCATCATCCACCACTGCCTCAAGTCTTCCCACAATATCAATTGATGAGGTGAAGATGTATTTAGTTATTTATTCTATAGTACTTCTTCTTCTTCTTCTTGGTCTTCCAACAGGTGCATTTCCCCAGGACGCCCACTATGTATAAAAACGTGTAAGGCCGTTAAGTTTGTCTGTTCTGTGCTACTGTAGAAACATGGCGGTGCAACATGGCGGCCTCAGCGCACCGCTCCTATGTAGAAATAAAAGGCTCATTCTAAACTAATAAAAATAAAAACTTTAATTTTCAATTATATTGTATTGTTGAAAGGCAGCCGGATGGTCAAAAATTCCATTGCCAACAACTGCTACTACCTTTAAAGGTGCAGTGTGTAATATGACATCATCAAGAAAGTTCTACAAAGTTCTAGAATGCAACGCTCCCTGAGTAACCCCAACCCTTTAGAATAATAACAGAAGCTACAGTGGCCTTCAAGGACAAGAACAATTCAAAATTTTAAACAATGCACCTGATGACATTCCAACTATGACACTTTCAAGATGGCGGCACTAGGCCTTGGTCCAAAATATGCAAAAATATGGACATATATGAGACCCTTTCTAAGGGGAAAAAAAAATCAAAACATTTCTTTCAGCTATTATGCACTAAATTAAACGTTCTTATGGATATTATAATTACTTTCTACAAAATCTGCTAGGAAATAAAACCCAAAATTCTACACACTGC
>NC_137235.1:1795372-1797872 GCF_949987685.1 Ammodytes marinus | reverse complement strand
TCTCTCTCTCTCTCTCTTCTCTCTCTCGCGCTCCACTTCTATCTCTCCGCTCTGTGAAGACGACAAAACGAAGCAACCAAACCAAAGGAATTGACGCGTCTCGGTCGGCTTGACATATTTTCTAAATTTTTCTACATTTTTTGGGGGGCGCGCACACAAACCTCTCCCCTACCACACGCCTGACACAAAACATTATTGCTTTTTGCACATGGTTTTTCTGTGAGGACACTAGTGTGTGTGTGTAGGCTCTCTGTGTGTACGCCCGCTATGCTGCCGTGATCAAACCGTGTAGGATCGCTCTGTGGATGTAAAAAAAAAAAGAAAAAAAAAAGAAAAAGAGAACCGGCTCTTAAAACGCCCAGGGGGAAATCTTCGTTCATCCATCCGCCTCCTGAGCACTGATGTTCGGCCTTTTCGCCTGGATGCGCCCCTCTCTACCACCGTCGCTCCAACTATCGCTGCCTGTACCAGCACCATCCCCCTGCTATAGCCGATTCCCACTGTCGCCGGAGAAAGGTCTAGGGACCACATATGGAAACTGGGGATCGCAATTTTAGGAAAAAGGGAAAACCATACGCAGGCTTCCGTTTGAATATTTTTTTCGTATTAGAATTTTTTTTCCACATTTTTTTGGCTTGATGTTTTTTTTTTTTCATTTGAAGAGAGAGAGAGAGTGAGGGGTTGATCGTCCCTGGTTGGTTTATTTATTTCCCTTCATCATCGTCTTAAGTCTTAAAGGAATGGCTGTGTTTCATGGATTCAGTCATGGTACCATTGGATGATAATTTGGCATTTATATTTATAGCTTTCTGTCCTTGATTTGGAAAAGGGGGAGCGCTTGATTCTGCTGGTTTGAAATAATTTCTCTCTCATTCCTTTTTTCAGCACATTCAGTTCTTTCTTTATTATTTTTTTCTTCCAACCTATTCTTGGCCCTGCCTTGTCTGTCTTGCCTTGCCTTCCCATCAACCCTAAACCTACAGAAATATGTTAAAATATTGACATAAGCCTAGACAATTCACTGATCCATTTGGCTATAACATCAAATACGGTAGTCAGTTCTTAAAAACAATTCTTGCCTCATCAGTCTATGCGTTTTGTCTATTTTTTTTTTTCTGAGGCCATTTTAAAAAGAAATCAGGCCGCCCAACTGTGCTAGTCTTAACCACCCTCCACCCCCACACCACATCCCTTTTCAGTATGAATTAATTCACGCTGTGTGCATGCGTGTGTTCGTCCATGTACAGGTGTGTGTGTGTGTGTGTGAGGGAAAGTTTGGCTGTGTGAGCGACTGACTGAGTGTGTGTGTGTGTCAGTGTGTGTGTTCGAATGACAGTGTAGGCAGTGCTTTGACGGCCTATATACTGTGCGTTAGGGAGGACAAATCAAGCGCTATATTTACAGTCATACCAACACCGTTTTAAGCTGAGTATTGTAACACATGTAACTGGTTTACTCAGCTTCGGAAAGACACATTCAGGGCAAGTCAGACAAGAGCGAAATCCTACACCTTCTCATTTCTGTCTTGTGATTTTAGTTATCTTGATTTTAGCCTTCCAATTTAACAGAGTAAGAAGTAGGCCTATGCTTCCCAGACCAGTATTTGTGTGTAGGGAATCTGCTAGAACAAGCTAGAACAAACCTTTTTTTCAGGTTTTAGCATTTTAGTTTCAAGAGTAACTGCCACTTGAAGACTAGAGAATTTTTTTTCGAAAAACCTCTGTTGCTAAGGAGTTTTTGTCGAACTCAACTGATAATCATTGACCTTTCTTTTGGGTCAAAAAACAGTCACCAAATCCCACCGCCAAAACATTTCAGCTTCCATTTTACTTTTCCGTTTTTTTACGAGCAACTGACACTCAAGGACAATATACATTTTGAAAACCTCTGTTGCAGTGTTGCTAAGGGTACTATCAAACTCGCCAAAACCAGTTTAACCCGTGTTGGTCTAAACAGCCATCCATCCATCCATCCAACCACCAGACACACCTTAGCTTCCATTTTACTTTTCGCTTATTTCCGAGCAACTGACATTCGAGGACTAGAGCAATTTTTGAAAACCCTCTGTTGCTAAGGAGTTTCTGTCAAACTCGTCAAAGTCTCTATCTCTTGACCCTTTCTGTTGGTCTAAAAAATCCACCCAATCCAAACCCCAAACCCCCTTACCCTCTACCATCCATTTTACTATTCAATTATTTCAATTATTTCAGATCAACAACTGCCACTTGAGGACTAGAGCATTTTTCGAAATACCCTCTGTTGCTAAGGAGTTTTTGTGTTTGCCGAAAAACTTGAACAAAACGAAAACTTGCCAAAATCAGTTGGACCCCTTTCTATTAGGCTAGAACAGCCACCCATCCACCCATCCACACCCCTAACCCCCTTCAACCTCCCATCTTTACTTTTCACTGTGTTAGTCGCCGCTCTATTGCTAGAGAATTTTGTGGGACCCTTCCTTTTTTTTCAGATAACTTCAAACGAAACAAAAACTTTCCAAAAT
>NC_137235.1:1787872-1792872 GCF_949987685.1 Ammodytes marinus | reverse complement strand
ATGTGGGAAAAAAAAATTCCAATAGAAACCAGTCCACACGTTTGCATTGTGTAGGGTCATTTTAAATAAACTTGCCCCATGACTGTTTGATCCTTTCTCATCGTTTTATAGTCACACATTGGCAAATTGATGAATTAATAAATAATTAATAAAATAATAATGTATGATATTATACAAATGATATCTATCTATAATATATCTATGAAGCAAGAAACGTCTGTCTGCCTGTCTTTCTGTCTGTCTGTCTGTCTGTCTGTCTGTCTGTCTGACTGTCTGTCTGTCTGTCTGTCTGTGTGTCTGTGGCTCGCATATCTCTCTGAGTGTTAGTCAGATCGGCCTGAGCTTCCGGATATGGCTCGCACACGACACAAAGGTGTGCATCCTTCATTGATTTTGAAGTTTTTTGGACGGGCACTGCACTAGTTATGTATGATACAAGATTCAACTGATTCTCCGGTCAAAGTCGTGGTGTGGTGAGATTTGTATTTGTTTTCATTGCTTGTAGAGTTGGCAAAAATACCAGATGACACAATGTTTAGAGTATAATAACGAAGATCTTTTAATTGTTTGCAAACAAGAATCAGCAACTACGACTCTCATAGGGAGAGGGCAGAAAACTGACTGAGGAAGAATCATTCTCCTCAGCCAGATATAGTGTTAGCTATCTGACAGACATAGTTCTCCGGCGCCATCTGGGTCAAAACATACATTCCTTACATATATTTCTTATTACGCAGTTTGAGTGTCTCAGCACATAACAACCTTCACCATCAAGGTAAGGTCAGGATTTGTGTTGATTAGCTTACGAATATTTAGAAGTCAAGATGGCACAAGTCTAGACTGTAACGTAACATTCCACAACATTAGAATCTGGTCCTTGTAAATGACTACAGCTGTTGTTGTTGTTGTGCTAGAAAGTTAGCATTAGCATTAGCTTGGACAGCAGAGATTGTGACACAAATACAGTGACGTAATGTGGCAGCTCTTTAGCCCGTGGAAAAAAGTAAGCTGGTTCTTAAAGACCTACTTAACCGGTGGAAATGTGAAGGTGTATTGAACTCTGAGATCCTATGTAGTATAAATGTGTGAACATTTTAGAAATCGGTTCATCCTAGCCTGAGAAAAGGCAGAAAGAGTGTTTTATTGTCTCACTGTCTAACCCTACATGTTCCCATGTGTGACATCACGCTTCGTAAAATGTAGCGTTAGGATTAACAGGACAGCTGGGCCAAGGGAAGACTGAGGGAAGACTGAGGGAAGAAAAACCTAATTCATTATATTATAATAGCGGTTCCGTATGGGTGAAGTATTCCTTTAAAAGGTTTGCAAGTTGAACAAACTATACGGATCGGCACCAGCACAGCTTGAAACAGGTTTGCGTTGGAGGAACAAATTTGGTTTGGGTCGGGAGGCCTGTGCATGTGTGCAGTAAGCAACAAGATATATGGGAGAATATTGGTAGGATGATTAATGTGACACACACAGACAGACAGACAGACAGACAGACACACACACACACACACACACACACACACACACACACACACACACACACACACACACACACACACACACACACACACACACACACACACACACACATCTGCTCTAAAGCCCCTCTGATGTGGGCTATCCAATATTAAAGATGCTGGCACCCATTTTGGAAATTGCAAATACTTGCTGAGTCAAAACTCTTCCTATAGTTTGGTGTAGCCATAATATATGTCATAATAGGCACCTACCTAGGCTGTTACTCGTGTGTGTGTGTGTGTGTGTGTGTGTGTGTGTGTGTGTGTGTGTGTGTGTGTGTGTGTGTCTGTCTGTCTGTCTGTCTGTCTGTCACGGTGTCACATCGGTGGAGCCATGCAGCCTGAGCCTGTCAGCTCCTCGGTTGTACGTTGTCATGAAATAGATCATAATCATTTAAAGGTGCAGTGTGTAGAATGTATTGGCATATTTCAGAACAGACTTGGTAGAAATGGAATGATTTTCATTTCATTTCATTCATTTATTCACGGCTCACGGCCACAGCACACGGCATGGAGCACATCAATCAAATCAAATAATTACAAACCAAAACAATGGTACACGTTAAGGGCGAACACAAAAACACTACTTAAACCTGCAGTGTGTAGAATTTTGGGTTTTATTTCCTAGCAGATTTTGTAGAAAGTAATTATAATATCCATAAGTACATTTAATTTAGTGCATAATAGCTGAATTATTTTTTTTTTATTATTTTTTTTCCCTTAGAAAGGGTCTCATATATGTCCATATTTCTGCATATCTTGGACCAAGGCCTAGTGCCGCCATCTTGAAAGTGTCATAGTTGGAATGTCATCAGGTGCATTGTTTAAAATGTAGAATTGTTCTTGTCCTTGAAGGCCACTGTAGCTTCTGTTATTATTCTAAAGGGTTGGGGTTACCCAGGGAGCGTTGCATTCTAGAACTTTGTAGAACTTACTTGATGATGTCATATTACACACTGCAGGTTTAAACAATGGCAGGACATTTCTAAGAAAGGCACCTGTTTTAGCAATAACCCCTGGGTTATCCCAAGTATGTCTTAAATGGGGTGTCTTTCATTTCCTTAGAATGAGCTTTTTATATCTACATGGGAGTGGGTCATTCCTACATGGAGGCCGCCATGTTGCACCGCCATGTTTCTACAGCAGCACAGAATGGACTAACTTAAAGGAGCAGTGTTGAGAATTATTCGCATTTTTTCAAAACAGAATTGGTAGAAATTGACTATAATATTGATAAGTATGTTTCAATTAGTGTATACTCTCTTGCTGCTGTTTCTTTTATGAGCTTAGAATGAGCCTTTTATATCTACATAGGAGCGGGGCGCTGAGGCCGCCATGTTGCACCGCCATGTTTCTACAGTAGCACACAGCGGACAAACTTAACGGCCTTACAGGTTTTTATATATAGTGGGCGTCCTGGGGAAATGCACCTGTTGGAAGACCAAGAAGAAGAAGTCAAGCTTTCTATTTCTGTATTCATTGGGACAGAAAAGTGGAGTTTCTGGGTTGTGAAATTACAGTATGAGGCAAGATTTTGTCTTACACAGTACACAGACTATTTTAGTAATTTGAAATTAAGTCTTTATATTTTTCCTATGGTACTCTTTCACACACACACACACACACACACACACACACACACACACGTTCGTTTGTATCGATGTATAGAGGGGCAAAATGGAGATGGTACTTGATTGTGACGATCAGCACTGCAAAGCTAACGGCACTGACGGCTATTAGCATAATTAATGTCATCGTCGTAATGCACTCCAGTTCTGAGACACACACACACACACACACACTCTGACACCCACACACACCCACACACACACACACACACACACACACACACACACACACACACACTCTGACACACACACACACACACACACACTCTCTCTGACACACACACACACACACTCTCTGACACATGCACACACTCTGACATACACACACACACACACACACACACACACACACACACACACACACACACACACACACACATCTAGGCCTAGGCATGAAATCAGAAGCATAATCAAATCTATATAACTCGCGGGCCTCAACATGAAAATGTCATGTGTGATCGTTCCTGTTATGTGATGCTAGCATGTCACTGACAATGACAGAACTGCAACAGTCTCTACTGTGAGTGTGTGTGTGTGTGTCACGGCAGATATTTTTCTGGGAAGGAGGTGTGTGTGAGTGTGTGTGTATTAATGCACTTTGCACTAAAGAATCATGTCCTCGACAGATAGACAGACACACAGACAGACAGACAGACAGACACACAGACAGACAGAGAGACAGACAGACACACAGACAGACAGACAGACAGACAGACACACAGTCAGACACACACAGACAGACAGACACACAGTCAGACACACACAGACAGACAGACACACAGACAGACAGACAGACAGACAGACAGGCACACAGACAGACACACAGTCAGACACACAGACAGACACACAGTCAGACACACACAGACAGACACACAGACAGACAGACACACAGACAGACAGACAGACAGACGGACGGACGGACAGACAGACAGACAGACAGACAGACAGACAGACAGACAGACAGACAGACAGACAGACAGACAGACAGACAGACAGACAGACAGACAGACAGACAGACAGACAGACAGACAGACAGAGAGAATCCTGTACATCATGTCCCGAACATTAAAATAAAAAGCATACTCTCTCTTCACTGACGTTATTATGTTAAAAGCCGGGGCAAGATAGGTTAGATAAAACGTAGGCCTGTGTGTTAAAGATAGCACTGCATGCCTCGGGGTGTGTGACAGAAAAAAATAGGGCTGCCTGTTCTTTCTCTCTCTCTCTCACTCTCTCTCTCTCCCTCTCTATCTCTCTCTCGCACTCTCTGTCTCTCTCCCTCTCTCTCTCACTCTCTCTCTCTCTCTATCTCTATCTCTCTCCCTCTCTCTCTCTCTCACTCTCTATCTCACTCTCTCTCTATCTATCTCACTCTCCCCCCCTCTCTCTCTATCTCTCTCTCTCTCTTGTTCTTTTTTCTCCCTGTTTTTTTCGCTTTCTCAACACCACCGAATATCTCTCTCTCTCTCTCTTCTCTGCACCACGCATCACATCCATAAAGCGACTGTAGCTTTAGATCCCTCATACATACTGTATTCCTCTTAACAATATATTTTAAATATCCAGTAGCCTACATAGGACACAGAGTGAGCTATGGCTGTGTTGTACAAGCCCTACTAACGTCATACTCGTAATCATTTTGACGTCAATTTGAGTATGTTGTGGTTGTGTGTGCGAGTTTGTGTAGTCGAGAAATGCCCGGATGAGTACTTACTTCCCGGAAGATTTTGTGTATGGATCGATAGGATACTTTTCCTACTCAACCGCCCCACAATGCATTGCGTCTTTTCAAACGACACAGAAGTTTTTTTTTTCATTCTTTATTGCTTCTGTATACTTTAGT
>NC_137235.1:1770372-1775372 GCF_949987685.1 Ammodytes marinus | reverse complement strand
GCATTGACATCGTCTCAGGTGTTGCTTCTAAGTTGATCTGAGCAGTTTTTTTTCACATTTATTTTGAGCAAGACACAACTCCATTCAGTTTTCCTTAAAGGTGCTCCGAGGAACTTTCAGTGTGTGTTAACTCTAGCGCCCCCCTTTGGACTAGAGCGGTAGTGTTTTTACTACGCCAGCTGTTGTTCCTGGGTGAGCGTACAAATGAAAAATGAAACACCAAAGTATCGCTTACATTCTACTCAACCTCGTCATTTGCAAGTGCCCTCCTCATTTTGTGTGTGTGTGTGTGTGTGTGTGTGTGTGTGTGTGTGTGTGTGTGTGTGTGTGTGTGTGTGTGTGTGTGTTTGTGTGTGTGTGTGTGTGTGTGTGTGTGTGTGTGTGTGTGTGTGTGTTTGTGTATATGTGTGTGTGTGTATGTGTGTGTGTGTGTGTGTGTGTTGGTACTTAATTTAATTATTTTTTAGAAATAAATCAATGTTTCCCGGTCTTCACTTCTTCAAAGGGCTGTTTGATGGTTCAGGCTTGGTTCAAAGGTTCATGGTTAATTATAGGGTAAGGGGCTTGGTAATGCATTATGTCAATGAGGGTCCTGTGTGTGTGTGTGTGTGTGTGTGTGTGTGTGTGTGTGTGTGTGTGTGTGTGCGTGCTTGCGTTTTTTCTTGTGTTTCTGTGTGTGTATGTGTGTGTGTGTGTGTGTGTGTGTGTGTGTGTGTGTGTGTGTGTGTGTGTGTGTGCGTGCGTGCGTGCATGTATGTGTGTTTCTGCCTGTGTGTGTGTGTGTGTAAGGAATTCATTTTAGACTGTCTACATCAGGGGTTCTCAAACTTTTGATAGCTGAGGTCCAATTTAGGAACCCAACATTGGACTGAGGGCCGCCGAAGGAAAAAAAATTAAATAATTTCAATGGCCAGCGTCTTTGCGTCTTTACAGTTGGTCTCCATCCAATAATTTCATTAATAAATGAAGGGCTAGGTTTCATTTCAACATTGGGGGGGACACATTTAAAGCGGGGGTCTGGGGGTTGTCCCCCATAAAAAGTTGAGGTTCGAACACTTCATTTTGTGCATTTTGGTTAATTTTTATGCAGTAATTTGTGTCTTCTGTATTTATTTATGGTGGAAATGTTAAGGAAAAGACAACTAGCTCCCATTGACACACATCTAATGGAATATAAATCAAGGCACTGAGGCATTCTGTATTGCATTCAAATATTTATTCTACTTTATTGTTCAAAACTTTCTACACATTGAAAACGTATCACCTTTTGGAGTGTTTTTTTTGTAGGACTCACTACTCATGATGCAGCAGCAGTGTTAACTATTATGACACTATACATTGGAAATAAACCGGGTGGGCTATCAGCAGTCAACTAGGCCGATAGTTCCATGGCTATCAGCAGCTAGCTAACGTTAGCTTGTTAGCTAAACTTTATGCAAAAGAGTTAGAAACCAGATAATGTTAGCATCCATCCTTAGACACTTGACCTAATCTAATTCACCTTGAAGGTGAGAAAGTGCATCGTATTGGGCTTAACAAGCTCACTATCTAACAACTTACATTGGGACCACTACACTGCCTGCTGCACTGCGGGAGGCTGACCAGCCGTCTGCAACGAGAGGCAGAGGCCAGCCGAACTTCGCAAGTTTAAGATGGTATGGTCCACTGTAGGGGTGTTATTATTAATAATTGGGGAATGAATATAAACAATTAGGAGGGATATTTAAGTGTTTCGACCCCTGTACTGTTTTTACTGTTACGGGGGACACATCTCCTCCGTGCGTTTCAATAAAACAAATAAAAAAAAATTATGATATGTTTTACTTTTTTATTTTTTCAATAAATTATTTTTTATAATTCAATGCGGGCCGCACTTTTAGAACCACTGGTCTATATGAAACATTTAAAAATATGCATAGTTTTGGTTGGAACTCATGCAATATGTTTGTATATTTTTCATTGAAGTGGGTTAACAGTGTTGAGTAGAAGTTAGCTTTAGGTCAACACAGCACTTTTTAAGTAGTCAAGTCAAGTTAATATCATAATTAAAATGTTGTATTAGGAGTTTCTTTACCTGCTAATATATATTTATGAATATTTACCTAATTTAAAAACTGTATACCTCGATTCTGAAAGGAACTTTGCCAGGCTGAGGAGGAAGCCAGTGATATAATATTCTGTTTGTGATAATAAATGAGATTATTGCACTAATGCTCCACACACACACACACACACACACACACGCAAACATACCCAAACACACACACACGCAAACACACACACACACACAAATATAAACAAACATACATACACACACCTCCACGCAAACACACACACACACTGCACACACACACACACACACACACACACACACACACACACACACACACACGCAAACATACCCAAACACACACACACGCAAACACACACGCACACGCACACACACGCACGCATACACAAACACACACACACACACACACACACTAGAACATGTTTTGAAGTTGCAAGGGAACACAGCTAAAGGCTCGTCTGATGTTTATGGAACTAAATACTTTATGAACTCCAGGAGGGGCGAATATTTTTGTTTTTTGTTTTCTAAGCATTTCTCTCTCTCTCTCTCCCCCTCCACCCCTCTCTCCCCCTCTCTCTCTCTCTTTCCCTCTCTCTCTCTCTCCACCCCTTTCTCCCTCTCTTTCCCTCTCTCTCTCTCTCTCTCTCTCTGTCTCTCTCTCTCTCTCTCTCTCTCTCTTTCTCTCTCTTTCTCTCTCTCTCTCTCTTTCCCTCTCTCTCTCTCTCTTTCCCTCTCTCTGTCTCTCTATCCTCAGTTCCTTCCTGCTTGTATGATTTTGTGTTTGCTGAATATTGTGTTGTTCAAGCAGTAAATAAAAGGTCCAAAATGTACACTCAGGTGTTACATCTAATACATTAGATTAGATTAACTGTATTGCCATTACACATGTAAACATTAGAACGATATACGAAATGCAGGTGGGTCTTACCAGAGTGCAAACAGCAGTTATAGCCTTTGCCTATTATATCTGCATATGTACTCATTCATCATGCTTTGTTTTTTTTTTAAGATTTTTTTTTTTTGGCATTTTTATGCTTTATTGACAGTGTAGAGACAGAGTTGAAATGGGGCAGAGAGGGGAGTGACATGCAGAGAACGACCGCGGACTGGAATCGAACCCGGGTCCGCTGCTGGCCGAGGCCCATGGGGGGGGGGGGGGGGACGCCTTACCAACTGAGCTAAGGGCGCCCCCCCTTTCTTTCTTTTTTTAAAGATATTACCCACTGCGCCACAAAACATTGCAATACAGACGATTATCGTTTTAATGTCAGTAATCAATTGGCAGAGTTTCACGGAGATATGTATATAGTTAAACCATGATTTACATTCACATTCAGTGTCTCGAAAGCTGCAGCGAGATGCTACTCAGAATACTGGATGCTCCTTCAGTCCCTCCTACGTTCTTAAAGGAATCAATAGTCACAAATTAAGAGAGAGAGATAGAGGGAGAGAGAGAGAGAGAGAGGGAGAGAGAGAGGGAGAGAGAAAGAGAGAGGGAGAGGGAGAGATAGAGAGGGAGAGAGAGAGGGGTAGATAGAGAGAGAGGGCGAGAGAGAGAAAGAGAGAGAGAGAGAGATATAGAGAAATAGTTAGACAGAGGGAGAGGGGAGAGCGAGAGAGACAGAGAGAGAGAGAGAGAGAGATGGTTTTCTTTAAGATATCAGCAGCAGCAGCAGCCCTTGTGCATCATCACACCTTCACAGCTTTGAGTCTGATTGATTATTCTGTTTCTCTTCTTTGGAGATGAGTAATCAGTGTTGTCATGGTGATTGTTGTGGCGCCCCCGTTAGTGAGACGATCTGTATATCATTTAAGCTCGGAAATATCCAACAGTCTATCCAACAGTGGGAAATTTTAAAGCTACAGATACATAATTTTAAAGGTGCAGTGTGTAATATGACATCATCAAGAAAGTTCTAACTCCACCCCTTTCGAATAATAACAGAAGCTACAGTGGCCTTCAAGGACAAGAACAATTCTACATTTTAAACAATGCACCTGATGACATTCCAACTATGACACTTTCAAGATGGCAGCACTAGGCCTTGGTCCAAAATATGCAGAAATATGGACATATATGAGATCCTTTCTAAGGGAAAAATAAATAATAAAAAAAAAAATTTCAGCTATTATGCACAAAATTCAATGTACTTATGGATATTATAATTACTTTCTACAAAATCTGCTAGGAAATAAAACCCAAAATTCTACACACTGCAGGTTTAATTTATTTTAACATTGATGTCAGGGGACTACAGATGAAAATTGCCTTTAAGCTAATTACTCTTCTCTTTTTTTTTAAGATATTATTTTTTGTCATTTTTTTATGCTTTATTGATAGTGTAGAGACAGAGTTGAAATGGGGCAGAGAGGGGAGTGACATGCAGAGAACGACCGCGGGCTGGAATCGAACCCGGGTCCGCTGCTGGCCGAGGCCCATGGGGGGGGGGGGAGACGCCCTACCAACTGAGCTAAGGGCACCCCCTAATTACCCTTCTTAAATAAACTGAATTGAATTGACAATGGCTTTAATATACAGCTCTGGAAAAAAATTAAGAGACCACTCCAAATGTTCAGTGTCTCTCGTTTTACTCTTTAGAGGCATATGTTTGAGTAGAATGAACATTTTGGTTTTAGACTATAAACTACTGACAATATTTCTACCAAATTCCCCCAAAAAATGTTGTCATTAAAGAGCATTTCCATTGAGTAATGTAGAGATGAAGATTGTTAATTTATCTGATCGTGAAAACAGAGAACGGGCTAGTTTACCCATAGAGACAGTGCATAACGCGTCATAATCTGAGGCCACGCCCATCGTGGGGGAAAACAATTCACAGCGCCCCGTTCACTTTCTATTGAATGACACTCGTATTCGGCAAACAAACTTAATAAAAACGTAATACGACATGCCTTTCACAAATACACG
>NC_137235.1:1755372-1760372 GCF_949987685.1 Ammodytes marinus | reverse complement strand
CTCTCCCAGGACGGACATGCTGCAATAGATGTCATAAGTAGAGAAAATCACAAAGGAATTTGATCATTGACCAGATGTTTACATGGTAATACTAAAGTAAAGTGTGAATAGTGTGGATGCAGGAAGACTTCAGATGCTGCCAGAGGATCCACACCGTCTCATCTACTTTACCCTACTCTATAACCCGTATATATCCGTAATTTCACTTCGCGCATTTGCGTCTTTTTATTTTTTTCGAACTGAGTTTGATTTTTCCGGGACGTCTCTTCTTAAAGTGAGACGCGAAAAAAATTCACATTTCAAAACATTCGCTTTTACGTGCCGTGTATTCGCGTCGCGCCCGGTGTGCCAAGGCCTTTAGGCAATTATGCTATTAGGCTAACGAAAAGTAGATGTAGAGTAGAGTAGATTTAGAATAGAGTAGATGTAGGGTAGAGTAAATGTAGAGTAAAAGTAGAGTAGAGTAAATATGATTTAGGCAATTATGCTATGAGGCTAACGATTTATGAACATTATTTATTTATTTATTTATTTATTTATTTATTTGTTTGTTTGTTTATTTATTTGTTAGGGACAGACAATATTAAAGCTGGGGTGTGTGATTTCTGATTGGTCAAAGCGAGGCTCCGATTCTCTGTTCTTATTGGCTGTTGGGACTGTCCATACACTTTGGCACGACGTTGTTGGTGTAGAGCGTGTCAGGGAGGGACCATAGGGGAGGGACCAAAGAGAACAAGTGGAGCGGTTGAGGTATTTGAATTCGAATCTCTATCCCAACTGCCATTTTCGCCCCAAATCCTCCACCCCAGCTTTAATGAACAGCTGTTACAATTACAGCTGTAAAAATACCAGATTATAGAAATGCTAGTTTCCATCTGTTGTCCCTATGGCAGGTAACGGAGAAAGACAAATAACAAATAAAATACATATCATTGGGGCGCTCCGGTGGTGTAGTGGATAGAGCGTGTACCATATTGGCTCCGGCCTTCATTGCAGAGGTCGCGGCTTCAAATCCGACCCGTGGACCTTTACTGCAGGTCATCCCCCCTTCTCTCTGTCTCTCTCTCTCTCTCTCTCTCTCTCTCTCTCTCTCTCTCTCTCTTTCTGTCTCCCCATCTCAACTCTGTACTAATAAAGCTTGAAAATGCCAAAAAATTATCTTTAAAAAATATATATATAGCTATCGTTAGCCTCATAGCTAAATTGCCTGAATCATATTTACTCCACTCTTCTTTTAATATACATCTACTCTACCCTACATCTACTCTATTCTACATCTACTTTATTCTACATCTACTCTTCGTTAGCCTAATAGCATAATTACCTAAGTCATATTTTAAGGGTTATAGAGTAGGGTAAAGTAGATGTAGGCGGCAGTGGCGAAGTGGGCAGGGAGGTCGCCTCTGGAGTGCAGGGTCGGAGGTTCGATCCCCCGCCTACCCGCCACATGTCGAAGTGTCCCTTGGGCAATACATTGAACCCCGAATTGCTCCTGATAGTTAGCTTGCACCCTGCATGGTAGCTGCTGCTGCTATCGGTGTATGAATGTGTGTGTGATTGGGTGAATGTGTACGAAATAATGTAAAGCGCTTTGAGTCTGTGAAAAACCAGGGAAAAGCGCTTTATAAGTGGAGTCCATTTAGAGTAGAGTAAATATGATTTAGGCAATTATCCTATGAGGCTAACAATCTACAAATAGAAAGGCATAAATTACACAAGACAATAATGGAGCTTAAACCTGCAGTGTGTAGAATTTTGTGTTTTATTTCCTAGCAGATTTTGTAGAAAGTAATTATAATATCCATAAGTACGTTTAATTTAGTGCATAATACCTGAATTTTTTTTTTTTATAATTTGTTTTCCCTTAGAAAGGGTCTCATATACAGTATCTCACAAAAGTGAGTACACCCCTCACATTTCTTCACATTTTTCTTTATATCTTTCCATGGGACAACACTGAATAAATGACACTTTGATACAATGTAAAGTAGTCAGTGTACAGCTTGTATAACAGTGTAAATTTACTGTCCCCTCAAAATAACTCGACACACAGCCATTAATGTCTAAACTGCTGGCAACAAAAGTGAGTACACCCCTTAGAAAAAATTTACAAATTGGGCCCAAAGTGTAAATATTTTGTGTGGCCACCATTATTTTCCAGCACTGCCTTAACCCTCTTGGGCATGTAGTTCACTAGAGCTTCACAGGTTGCAACTGGAACCCTCTTCCACCCATTTATGACAGCATCACAGAGCTGGTGGATATTAAAGACCTTGCGCTCCTCCACCTTCCGTTTGAGGATGCCCCAAAGATGCTCAATAGGGTTTAGGTCTGGAGACAGGCTTGGCCAGGCCATAACCTTTACCCTCAGTTTTTTTAGCAAGCCACTGGTCGTCTTGGAGGTGTGTTTGGGGTCGTTATCATGTTGCAATACCACCCTGCGGCCCAGTTTACGAAGGTTGAGTGCACATGGTCAGCGTCGTACACAGAGGTTGGCTTTGGAAAATAGACGTATGAGTGCTGCCAGCATTGCTGCAGGGCTTGAAGGGGTGGGGGGTCAACCTGTCAGTGTTCAGACCATATGCTGCACACTGCATCATACTGGTCTGCATGGCTGTCATCCCAGAAGGAAGCCTATTCTAAAGATGATGCACAAGAAACCCCACAAAAAGTTTGCTGAAGACAAACAGACTACGGACATGGATTACTGCAACCATGTCCTGTGGTCTGATGAGACCAAAATACATTTATTTGGTTCAGATGGTGTTAAGAGTGTGGAGCGGCAACCAGGTGAGGAGTACAAAGACAAGTGTGTCTTGCTTAGAGTCAAGCATGGTGGTTGGAGTGTCATGGTCTGGGGCTGCATGAGTGCTGCCAGCACTGGGGATCTACAGTTCATTGAATTCTAACATGTACTGTGACATACTGAAGCAGAGCATGATCCCCTCCCTTCATAAACTGGGCCGCAGGGCAGTACTGCAACATGATAACGACCCCAAACACACCTCCGAACGACCACTGGCTTGCTAAAGAAGCTGAGGGTAAAGGTTATGGACTGGCCAAGCATGTCTCCAGTCTTAAACCCTATTGAGCATCTTTGGGGCATCCTCAAACGGGAGATGGAGGAGCGCAAGGACTCTAATATCCACCAGCTCCTTGATGTCGTCATGAATGGGTAGAAGAGGGTTCCAGTTGCAACCTGTGAAGCTCTAGTGAACTACATGCCCAAGAGGGTTAAGGCAGTGCTAGAAAATAATGATGGCAAAACAAAATATTGACACTTTGGGCCCAATTTGGACATTTTTTCTTAGGGGTGTACTCACTTTTGTTGCCAACAGTTTAGACATTAATGGCTGTGTGTCGAGTTATTTTGAGGGGACAGTAAATTTACACTGTTATACAAGCTGTACACTGACTACTTGACATTGTATCAAAGTGTAATTTATTCAGTGTTGTCGCATGGAAAGATATAATGAAATATTTGAAGAAATGTTAGGGGTGTACTCACTTTTGTGAGATACTGTATGTCCATATGTCTGCATACTTTGGACCAAGGCCTAGTACCGCCATCTTGAAAGTGTCATAGTCGGAATGTCATCAGGTGCATTGTTTAAAATTTAGAATTGTTCTTGTCCTTGAAGGCCACTGTAGCTTCTGTTATTATTCTAAAGGGGTGGGGTTACCCAGGGAGTGTTGCATTCTAGAACTTTGTAGAACTTTCTTGATGATGTCATATTACACACTGCACCTTTAAAGGTGGTCACAGACTATTGTTATTATTATTTTTTACTCTAATTATAACTTAATCTTATTGTATCTTTTTATTTTTTGAATTCAATTCTTCTTCTTGATTCTGGAGAAAACTTGTCAAAAGTCATGGCTAGCTACGGTGGGCCCCCATATGTTTACATACCAGTTTACAGAGCCTAGGCTGTGTATTAACACTGGATTTATGCACATACAGCTCTGAAAAGAATTAAGAGACCACTCAAAATGTTCAGTGTCTCTCGTTTTACTCTTTAGAGACATATGTTTGAGTAAGATGAACATTTTGGTTTTATAATATAAACTACTGACAACATTTCTACCAAATTCACCCCCAAAAATATTGTCATTAAAGAGCATTTCCATTAAGTAATGTAGAGATGAAGATTGAAGAAAAATCCAGACTGGTCTCTTGATTTTTTTCCAGGGCTGTAAGCTGTACATTGCTTGATAAATTGAGTGACAGCCAGGGATAGGGGATTTCTGGTTGTAGGGCAGGAAATATGTTCTGTCTGTTTGTTAATGCTCTGGTCAACTGTAACATTTTATAAAAATAACTTGGAAGAAAAAGGAAGAAAAAAAATATATATAAAAGAACCCCCTCACCCACCATCAATGCAGTAATGTTACGCAATAATAGAGAGAGAGGGGGGAGAGAGAGGGAGGGAGGGAGAGGGAAAGAGAGAGAGAGGGAGGGAGAGGGAGAGAGAGAGCAGGAAGAGCATTGGAGAGAGTGAGGGAGACACACACACACATACATAGAGAGAAATAAAGAGAGAGATAGAGAGAGGGAGAGAGAGAGACACACACACATAGAGAGAGAGAGACACACACAAACACACATAGAGAGATAAAGAGAGAGATAGAGAGGGAGAGGGAGAGAGAGAGAAAAAAAGAGAGACACACACACACATCGAGAGAGAGAAAGACACACACACACACACACACACACACACACACACACACAGACACACACACACACACAGAGAGACACACACACACACACACACAGAGAGAGAGAGCTTGCTATATTCATTGCTCACTGACCCACTCTCTCGGCCAGTCCCGTGCGGCCGTCACTCACATCATGATGAGCTAATGGCTGATTCTGATTCTGACCCATTTACACTGGAGCGTGAACACGTTCTAATGTGTTATAATGTGAACGCACTTTAGACACACACACACACATAGAGATAGACACACACACACACATATAGAGACATAGAGAGACA
>NC_137235.1:1747872-1750372 GCF_949987685.1 Ammodytes marinus | reverse complement strand
TATGTCCTCATTGGTGTGAAATCACCTCTGCCAATAATCTGAATTATCCTCCTGAGTGGAGAATTACAAATATTAATGTTACATTTTGTCCATTGAGCGGGTAAGTCTTATGGAGGAATCCATGTTTTTGGAATGTCATCAGGTGCATTGTTTAGAATTTAGAATTGTTCTTGTCCTTGAAGGCCACTGTAGCTTCTGTTATTATTCAAAAGGGGTGGGGTTACCCAGGGAGCGTTGCATTCTAGAACTTTGTAGAACTTTCTTGATGATGTCATATTACACACTGCAGCTTTAAGTGTCATGAAATATTCTGACTATAAATTAAAAATATACAACGCAAGATTTCGATTTTGCAGTGTGGGATGAGAAGTTGTACTTGGAAGAGAAAGGACAGAGAGAGAGAATAATGGAGCACCAACATACTCATAATAACAAAGCAAAACAATGGCATACGGCATAAAAATATGACTAAAGCAATGGAAGGACATTTTTCAAGAGGGCACATATTTCACCATTAACTTTTGGCCTGTACAGGGTAGGAGGTTGAAGTTAAAATATGGGGAGAAAATCAGTTATATGTACGGCAAGCAGAAAGACCCATAAAGTCTCACTGAAGTCATATTGGGGGATAGGATGGCTATCTCTACCATCGTGTCCTTGAGCAAGACACTTTCCCCCCCCCCCCAAAAAAAAAAAACTGCTCCAGGGGCGCCGTAATGGCTGACCCCCTCCGAAGTTTGGTAACTTGAGAGGGGATATGCAAAGAATGAACTTTGACCAATCAGAACGAGGCTCCGATTCTAAAAAAATAAAGAAAGAAAAATCCGATTCTCTGTTCTTATTGGCTGTTGGGACTGTCCATTCACTTTGGCACGACTTTGTTGGTGTAGAGCGTGTCAGGGAGGGACCATAGGGGAGGGACCAAAGAGAACAAGTGGAGAGGTTGAGGTATTTGGATTCAAATCTCTATCCCAACTGCTATTTTCTCCCCAAATCCTCCACCCCAGCTTGTCATGAAATATTTAGACTATAAATTACAGCAATATACTGCGCAAGATTTGGAACTTTTGCAGTGTGGGGTGAGAAGCTGTCCTTGGAAGAGAAAGAGAGAGAGAGAGACAGAGACAAAAATAATTTGTGGAATTGTGGAAAGATATTAATGTAAAAGTTTTAAGTGAAAAGTTAAAGGCCTATTTCACCGGTGGGAATATGAAGGTGTATTGAATTCTGAGATCCTATGTAGTGTACATTTCTCTTTCTGCGACATCACAGAAAAGAGAAATGTAGGGTTAGACAGTGAGACCATAAAACACTCTTTCTGCCTTTTCTCAAGCTAGGATGATCCGATTTCAATTTTTTTTTTGCACATTTATACTACATAGGATCTCAGAATTCAATACACCTTCATATTCCCACCGGTGAAGTAGGTCTTTAAGTTAAAAGTTAAAATAATGGGGAGAAAGTCACTGATATGTAGTCTACACCAAGCAGAAAGAACAATAGTCTAAATCACTCCTTCTGTCAAATGATATGAGGGTGAATGAGGACGAAAGACAGGATGGAGGGAAGAGGGACGGAGGGGTGAAGGACAGATAGTAGGGCAGCAGTGCTGTGGCGCTCCACAGGCTCACAACCAGGACACTTTCCCTCTATTAATACTACAGGCTCTGCTATATGGGTCACTCCACCTCTCCCTCTCTCTCTCCTCCTTACATCCATCTATCTATATATCTGTCTGTCTGTCTGTCTGTCTGTCTGTCTGTCTGTCTGTCTGTCTGTCTGTCTGTCTATCTCTTGCCTTCTCTCTCTCTCTCTCTCCCTCCCTCTCTCTTTCTATCCACCTGTCTGTCTGTCCAGCTATAGTTAAGTTAAGTTACTTCTTTAATGGCTACATTGAAAGTAGTCTTTTCTCATCTCCCCTCTCAAGTTCCCACACTCCAGAGGGGGTCAGAGCGCAGGGTCAGCCATAGTACAGCGCCCCTGGAGCAGTTTTGGGGTTAAGTGTCTTGCTCAAGGACACAATGGTAGAGATGGTGGGCACCGTAGATGTAATAGCAGCCACCACTAGTTTTACTACTAACAGGAGAGAGAAGGAAATCTAATACGTTTCTGAAAGTTTAAAGCAAGTTTTGTTTTGTTTCCACCTTATGGGGCGACTGTGTCTCAGTTGGTAGAGCGGGTCGGCCGATGATCAAAGGGTTGGAGGTTCGATCCCCGCCCTGCCACCTGTGTCATGGTTGTTGTGTCCTTGGGCAAGACACTTCACCCACCTTGCCTCGTGTGAATGTCGATAGTTAGCCTGCTATCGGTGTATGAATGTGTGTGTGAATGGTAACGTGGGAAAGGAAAACAGGTCTCCCTTGTAAAAGAGTCTTCGGTCTCAATGGGATTTACCTGTAGAAATAAAGGTTAGAAAAAGAAGAAGAAAAAAAGTCACCTTAGAATGAGCCTTTTATATCTACATAGTAGTGAGAAACCCTATACATGAAGGCCACCAAGT
>NC_137235.1:1722290-1737672 GCF_949987685.1 Ammodytes marinus | reverse complement strand
CCTACCAGACCATCGTACTTCATTTCATTTGTACAGAAGGTCTGGAATCGCAGACCCAGACTGACTACTGAAGGGAAATTAAAATTGAGCGGAAGTAGGCAGGCGGGCGGTGCCAGACTAAGTTAGAGAGACAGACCATAAAGCACTTTAAAAAGTTTGAAACGCTTAAAGAAAAAAATCACATGGCCGGAGTACAAAGTTGATATACAATTTTGAGAATGAAGTCGAAATGTCGAAAATAACTTCTGTTATACTTTGTCTACTATTGTTTGATACTACGGTTTAAATATTGTTGTCATTTTTTTTAAGATATTTTTTGGGCACTTTTATGCTTTATTGATAGTGTAGAGACAGAGTTGAAATGGGGCAGAGAGGGGAGTGACATGCAGAGAACGACCGCGGGCTGGAATCGAACCCGGGTCCGCTGCTGGCCGAGGCCCATGGTGGGGGGGGGGGGGACGCCCTACCAACTGAGCTAAGGGCGACCCCAAATATTGTTGTTATTGATCCTTAAACTGTTTATTCCAGTTCTATATGTAAATGTCTTTCATCCATATCATCTATCATTCATCTTTCAAATGATCTGTGTTATGGTGAGTGTCGAGTGGTGATAATTTGGCTAATGACAATAATTTTTTTCCTCTTTTTGTGTGTGTGTGTGTGTGTTTCTATGTATGTGTGTGTGTGTCTGCCTGCCTGTCTCTGTGTGTGTGTGTGTGTCTGTGTGCCTGTCTGTCTGTCTGTCTGTGTCTGTGTCTGTGTCTGTCTGTCTGTCTGTCTGTCTGTCTGTCTGTCTGTCTGTCTGTCTGTCTGTCTGTCTGTCTGTCTGTCTGCCTGCCTACCCGTCTGTCTGTGTCTGTCTGTCTGTGTCTGTCTGTCTGTCTGTGTGTCTGTCTGTCTGTCCGTCTACCTGCCTGCCTGCCTACCCGTCTGTCTGTCTGTCTGTGTCTGTCTGTCTGTCTGTCTGTGTGTCTGTAGGCGCAGTGCGGGCCTCCAGTATCTTCCCCATCCTGTCTGTCATCCTGCTCTTCATGGCTGGTCTGTGCATCGCAGCCTCGGAGTTCCAGAAGCAGCGACACAACATCATCCTCAGCTCAGGCATTCTGTTCGTCTCCGCAGGTAAGACGTGTGTGTGTGTGTGTGTGTGTGTGTGTGTGTGTGTGTGTGTGTGTGTGTGTGTGTGTGTGTGTGTGTGTGTGTGTGTGTGTGTGTGTGTGTGTGTGTGTGTGTGTGTGTGTGTGTGTGTGTGTGTGTGTGAAGAGAAGTGAGTTTGCCATACAACAATCATTTCAAGATGAAGCTAAGAAACAAAAAGACAGCGCTGGTTTCAATTTGGCCAGATTCTTATTAAGACAATTTTATGTGTGTGTTTGTGTGCGTGTGTGTGTGTGTGTGTGTGTTTGTGTACGTTTGTGTGTGTGCGGGTGTGTGTGTGTGTGCGTACTGTTCGTCTCCGCAGGTAAGATCATTTTTTTTTTTTAAGATTTTTTTTTGGCATTTTCAAGCTTTATTAGACAGTACAGAGTTGAAATGGGGAGACAGAAAGAGAGAGAGAGAGAGAGAGAGAGAGAGAGAGGGGGGGGGTGGGGGATGACCTGCAGTAAAGGTCCACGGGTCGGATTTGAACCCGCGACCACTGCAACGAAGGCCGGAGCCGATATGGTACAACGCTCTATCCACTACGCCACCGGAGCGCCCTACATTTTTCTTTTTGAATCAACATATATAAGGGATGCACCGATACCAGTAGTACCAGTCTCTTACTGTGCACATGTACTGTATACAGGAAACTAGTTGAGATTAGGAATACTTTTTTAAAGCACGAGGATTGATCTGTGGGAGCCAGAATTCTTTATGGTTGATAGGGGATCAAATACTTATTTCACTCAATGAAATGCAAAATAATTTCTATCTTTTTTTTAAAGTGATTTTCTGGATTTTCTTTTTGATATTCTGTCTTATCACTGTTAAAATAAACCTAGCATTAAAATTATAGACCGCTCATTTCATTGTAAGTGGGCAAACTCACAAAATCGGTGAGGGATCAAATACTTATTCCCTCCGCTGTACATGTACTTGTTCTCATTAAAACACTTTGGCTCGTATTTACTGCAAGTAAGTTCCATTAGAACTTTACAAGCTGCTCTTTGCCTGGCTCTGTGCTGTATGCAGTGAGATTTCCTTTTATCCTTGTCTTTGAGTGAGATGTGCACAAATTGCATAATTTTTTTTTTGTAATTCACATATTTGTGGTATTTGGTCACAGGATACAGGGACACATGATACAAATTCATAAATGTCATTTTTCTTTTTAAACCTTTATTTCTACAGGTAAATCCCATTGAGTCCGAAGACTCTTTTACAAGGGAGACCTGTTCCCATTCCCACGTTACCATTCACACACACATTCATACACCGATAGCAGCAGGCTAACTATCGACATTCACACGAGGCAAGGTGGGTGAAGTGTCTTGCCCAAGGACACAACAACCATGACACAGGTGGCAGGGCGGGGATCGAACCTCCAACCCTTTGATCATCAGCCGACCCGCTCTACCAACTGAGCCACAGTCGCCCCAAATGGCTTCAATATCATTGGTTTCATGGCGACATATATAAAAAATAAGAAAATAAATAAATGAGAAAACTAAAAATTTAATTATTATTATTACAAATTGCATAATATTATTAAGTACTCGTATCAGTACTGGGTATCGGCAAGTACAAATTGAGAACTTGTACTTGGTCTGAAAAGAGCGGCGTCGGTGCATCCCTACAACAGACTGTACGTGTCTTTCGCTTCTGTCAAATTGGTTGAAGTTGATACAAAATTCAGAACCAAGGAAATGTAATAAACTAGAAGCAGGCTTTAGGGGGGGCTTAGCTCAGTTGGTAGGGCGTCCCCCCCCCCATGGGCCTCGGCCAGCAGCGGACCCGGGTTCGATTCCAGCCCGCGGTCGTTCTCTGCATGTCACTCCCCTCTCTGCCCCATTTCAACTCTGTCTCTACACTATCAGTAAAGCATAAAAAATTTTTTTAAAAAGAAGCAGGCTATCAGATCTGAAACCGCCCATAGTGTCTGGTTGGGATGTTCGCATGTGGACAAAAGGCCGAATCGCAAATAAGAAGCTAAAGTTACAAACATACCCTTGTACATGTGGACATGGCTATAAAGTGAGTTTGCATTACAACAATAAATTCAAGACGAAGCAAAGACACAAAAAGACAGCGCTGGTTGCCATTTTGCCAGAGCCCTTTTGAGACGTGTGTGTGTGTGTGTGTGTGTGTGTGTGTGTGTGTGTGTGTGTGTGTGTGTGTGTGTGTGTGTGTGTGTGTGTGCGTGTGTGTGCGTGTGTGTGTGTGTGTGCTCTGGTTCTAGGCCATGGCCTACTGTGCTGCACTAGATAACTAGTTCCCCTCCAAGTCAGAAGAAGTGAGAGATGCAGTTCCCTCAGTTCTCTCTTCACTGTGTCTGTGTGTGTGTGTGTGTGTGTGTGTGTGTGTGTGTGTGTGTGTGTGTGTGTGTGTGTGTTTTTAAGAGTGTGTGTGTGTGTGTGCAAGGCTGTGTGTGTGTGTGTGTCTATGTGTGTGTGTGAGTGTGTGTGTGTTGTTAAGAGAGTGTGTGTGTGCAAGGCTGTGTGTGTGTGTGTCTGTGCGTGCTCGCCTGTCTCTGTGTGCGTGTGTGTGTGTGTGTGTGTGTGTGTGTGTGTCTGTTGCTAGGCTAAGCGGAGGCCGGTGGGATTACACTCTAAAAATAAAGGTGTCCCTGATTCTCTCTGTACATCTCAATCAGAGCCTCACAGTCCTCACACTACAGTCTGCTATTCAGTCCCATTCATTCAGAAAAGTTTACAAGGCTTATCAGTATATTTGTCCTTTTGTCTGTCTGTCTGTCTGTCTGTCTGTCTGTCTGTCTGTCTGTCTGTCTGTTTGTCTGTCTGTCTGTCTGTCTGTATGCCTGTCTGTCTGTCTGCCTGTCTGTCTGTCTGTCTGTCTGTCTCTGTCTGTCTGTCTGCCTGTCTGTCTGTCTGTCTGTTTGTCTGTCCACAAGATAAACATAGAGATCCGAAATGAGAGATGCAGTGAGGTTGAAGATGGTTGGAAATGTTGATAAAAGGCGAGAGATATTAAACTAAATGTAGGGCGGATTGAACCAGTTTGCTTCTTAAAGAGGGACAGAGAGCTATGGGTTATAGTTATGCATTTAAGACCCGATCCAAGTTTGCCCCTTGACCCTCAGCCTTATCCCTTCCCCTCTGAATACATATATATACTCCACCTTTAATGTGCCCAATATCGGGCCAATATAAGTTGTCAAATCTGTCTCACGAATGTGTCACACTAACTAACTGACTGTAATACTGAAAGAATCTGTGATGAAATTGCTTTGTTAGGATAAGGTAAGGTAAGGTAACTTTATTTGTACCCGAGGGTAGATTTGGTTGCAGTTAAAAAGAATTGGATTGTTAGGAATAGTCAAGTCTATTAGCATCACACACACACACACATACACACACACACACACACACACACACAACCCCCCCACACACAGCATTAACCCAATGTCTTTCTTTATTGTCCCCCCCCCTCCCCCTCTCCTCTGTCCCAGGCCTGAGCAACATCATAGGGATCATCGTGTACATATCAGCGAACTCCGGAGACCCTTCCAAGAGCGACTCCAAGAAGAACAGCTACTCCTACGGCTGGTCCTTCTACTTCGGCGCTCTCTCCTTCATCATGGCCGAGATGGTCGGCGTGTTGGCTGTGCACATGTTCATAGACCGCCACCGCGAGCTGAGGGTGGGCGCGCGGGCTGCCGACTACCTCCAGGGATCGGCCATAACTCGAATCCCCAGCTATCGCTACCGCTACAGACGCCGCTCACGTTCTTCGTCCCGCTCGACGGACCCCTCGCACTCCCGAGAGGCGTCTCCCGTGGGGTTGAAAGCGTTCGCGCTGCCCTCCACCGATATGTCGATGTACACGCTGCCCAAAGGTCAAACGGGCGATCACACGGCCAACTATAACTCAACGGAGAGGGACCACAACTTCCTACAAGTCCACAACTGCATCGGGAAGGATTCGAAAGACAACGCTGCAAATCGTCGCACTACACCCGTATGAAACTGCTGGGACTAAAAAGGGAAAAGGGAAGGGGGAAGGGGGAAGGGGGAGGCCTCAAGACACTTTAGAAAAGAAAAAAATTCATTTTTTCAATGGGGAGGCTGCAATAGACAGATCATGGTGTGAAAGGAGTTGAGAAAATGTAAAAAAAATAGGCTTCCACAGCGAGAGGATACATGGAGTGAGTTGGTTACAGCAGCATTAAGGGGGAAGATCGGGTAATATGCAGACGATCACTGCGTTTCTGTTTGAAAATGAAGAAAAAAAACGAAACTGAGTAAAAAATGCATAAAAAAAAAGATACATGCATGATTTTTTCCCCCATCTCCCATTGTTTAAGGAGTTTTGAACATGTTTGTAAAGATTTGAAGGGGTTGGGGGGACGGGGGAAGGGTATTTGGGAGGGGTGTGTGTGTGTGGGGGGGAGGGGTTGTCTAGTTATGGGCCGGGGCAGACTGACCCCGTTTAAAAAGTTGAACTTTATATTTTTTACTCTTCCAAAGTCTGATGAAAAAAGGGTCTTGATGATGAACCCTCTTTGGCCCCGCCTAGGATCCTGCCCCTCGCTCTACCAACCCCGAACACACACACACACACACACACACACACACACACACACACGCACACACAGTAAGTTACAGTACAGACACACACACACACACACAGTTAGCTACAGTACACTCACACACACACACAGTTAGCTACAGTACAAACACACACACACACACCAACACCAACACACACAGTTAGCTACAGTACACACACACACACACACACACAGACACACACACACAGACACACACACACACACAGTTAGCTACAGTGCACACACACACACACACACACCCTAACCTCCCTTCTCAAACCCCCCACTCCTTTCTTTAGTTGCTCTGTCTTCTTGATTTCATTCTTTATTCGCTCTGATACTGTGAACCTTCGCGGTGTGTTTTCAGCAGGGAGCAAATTCAGGCCGCAAAAAAAAAAACTGAAAAAAATATACAAACAAAGAAAAAAAAAGTTAATATATGTATTGATTATATCTGAATATATGAATATATATGTTAATAAATCATGAAGAGACTTCTTCCCCGGCGCAAGAAATATCACAACAAACTAACCTACGAAGAGAAGGCAAATCAAGTCATCGAGGACACCGAAATCCAAAATGGCGGATTGATCGTGGACCGGCTCGTTCGTTGACTTTTGGCTTTTTTTCGGATGAACTGATGAAATGTCGGTTAGTATTATTAGACACATTACGTCACCACATTCTTTTACAACAAGATGAGAAGAAAAAAAATCGTTTGGACTTCCGCCGTAACCATGGCAGCCATATTGTGTTTCCAGGTCAATAAGTTGACCACAATTATTTTTATTTATTTTTAATTTTTTCTCGATGGAGGAGATTGAAGATTGAACTCTGGGTTAATGGAGGATATATATCTTGTGGCAAACTTGAAGAAAAACGATGAAGACTATACTTAACTTGCGGACTTTGAAACTTTGAAACTATGAAATTATCACTACTGCCAAAGACACAAAGTAGTGCAAGAGAGAGAGAGAAAGAGAGACAACGAACAAACATGGCTACCAACCAGCGAGGTGAAGCTATATAAGTGACTCCAAAAAAAATTAAGAAATTTACATGCATGCTAATCAAAATCATCCGATCTGCTTTTATTAAGGAACCTATGTTTTTTTTTTTTTTTTTTTTTTTTTTGAACAACTGGACAATGATACCGTGTAAGGGCAACGTGGGGGTGACAAATTATAAGTTAATGTTACAGTACTATGTCTATTTGAATTTTTATTTTGGTTTTTATTTTTGAGTGGGTAATTTGGGGTGGGGGTGGGAGGGGCTTCATAAATGCTTGAAACAAAATGAACAATCTATTGAAGAACGTATCAATGCTTTGGAAAAATCTTTATCTTGCCTTTTTTATTTTATTTTATTTTTATTTTATTTTATTTTGTTTTATTTTATTTTATTTTATTTTATTTTATTTTATTTTATTTTATTTTATTTTATTTTATTTTATTTTATTTTATTTTATTTTGGAAACTCTCACACAGCCTTATAGTCTCTTTATTTATTTTTGTCTCATTTTTCTTGTTCTTTGCGTTTGTGTTTGTTGTAAATGAGAAATTAAATTGAAAAAAAAAAAAAGCGTAATGTCTTTCAAGGTGCCAAAACTGAATGATTCTGAACTTGGATGCATCAAGTCCTGATGACGAATAAAAATTGAACCATGAACCCCCCGTAGGGAACAGAAGAGTGTGTGTTGTTGTGTCGATAAATACAACACACACACACACACACACACACACACACACACACACACACACACTCACACACACACACACACACACACACACACACACACTCACACACACACACCCACACACAGTGTTGTTCTGTCATCTTGGTCACACACACACAAAATCACAATAGACATTTGTCTCAGTGGGCTTTACATTCCATACAATATGATACAATATGACACCCTCTGCCCTTATCTATCTATCTATCTATCTATCTATCTATCTATCTATCTATCTATCTATCTATCTATCTATCTATCTATCTATCTATCTATCTATCTATCTATCTATCTATCTATCTATCTATCTATCTATCTATCTATCTATCAATCTATCTATCTATCCCTCTGCCCTTACACCCTTAGCTCGGCTGAGAAAAAACTCCCAGTAAAAAACCCTTTCCCGGGATTAAAAAATTTGAAGAAATCTCAGGGAGAGTCGACAGAGTAAGGGATCCCTCTCCCAGGACGGACATGCTGCAATAGATGTCATAAGTAGAGAGGAACACACACACACACACACACACACACACACACACACACACACACACACACACACACACACACACAGTGACACCCCCCCCGTAGGGAACAGAAAGAGTGTGTGTTGTTCAATCATGTTGGTCGAATAATACAGGTGAAACTTAGAAAAAATTAGAATATCGTGCAAAAGTTCATTTATTTCAGTAATTCAACTTAAAAGGTGAAACCAATATATCATATACACTCATTACATGCAAAGTGAGATATTTCAAGCCTTTATTTGTTATAATTTTGATCATTATTGCTTTCAGCTTATGTCTGGAGTTTGTTTTTTATTACAAGATAGCACCTATAGCACAGCCTGTTGGTCATTAAAGGAAGGCTAAAGGTTTATTTTTGTTTATGCTCTATAAGATTCTTTTGCACAAATGCATCTACAAAATAAGCAATATACTGTATAGGAATGTTCATTTCAGAAAGTGAAGAACTTCCCCGGGGACGTTTCATTTGATTGTGTGTGTAGCGACATTAGCGGCTAACGTTTAGCGTCTATGCACTTCTACTCTTCTTCAGAGGGATTATTATTTCTTAATTTAGTTTTTTAATTTGGGGCGACTGTGGCTCAGGTGGTAGAGCGGGTCAGCCAATGATCAAAGGGTTGGCTGTTCGATCCCCCACACCCTGCCGCTTGTGTCATAGTTGTTGTGTCCTTGGGCAAGACACTTCACCCACCTTGCCTTGTGTGAATGTCGATAGTTAGCCTGCTATCGGTGTATGAATGTGTGTGTGAATGGTAACGTGGGAAAGGAAAACAGGTCTCCCTTGCAAAAGAGTCTCCGGTCTCAATGGGATTTACCTGTATAAATAAAGGTTAAAAAAAGTAACTTTTAAATGTCAGTCCTTTACCACTCAGAAAAAACGTGCTGTGTCATAGCAGGCTGTCTAATTATTTCATTTATTGTTTCAACATGTAAAGTTAACCAACATACTAATCAAGCCCCAACCTCAGCGATTTTTACCGGCACGCTAGTTTTTATTCTATTGGAGGTTAAAATGTATTGGCGCGATCTCTTGAGTGACAGCTCTCCGCCCGTTGTCCCTCACTTTGCCTCGGAGGTATACGTCAGCTAACTCCCTCCCCCTCACAAAATGGCGACGCGCACAAACCAGGATTATTGGATGCCGTGTGAATAACTGAGGTCAGCTCGGATGCTACATCCATATTATTTACTATCTATGATACTAACGCGCCAGAGAGTTGCTGGTTGACTCTCGCATTGTGTGTGGCCCTGTCTAGCTTGCACTCCATTTTCTTAACGTATCACAAAGACACATTGAATTCGGTGCAAAGTTTTACCAGTTCCCTTTCTATGGGACTACAACATGAAAAAGCGTTGTGGGATGACCAAACAACGTGAGAATGACCAGGTAAGTGAAAAAATAATTTAATATAAAAATTGCTTGATCTTCTTCGGCTAAAGCTGGGGTATGTGATTTCTGATTGGTCAAAGTTAACATGAGCTGTACACTTTGACCAATCAGAGCGAGGCTCCGATTCTCTGTTCTTATTGGCTGTTGGGACTGTCCATTCACTTTGGCACAACTTTGTTGGTGTAGAGCGTTGTCAGGGAAGGACCATAGGGGAGGGACCAAAGAGAACAAGTGGAGCGGTTGAGGTATTTGGATTCGAATCTCTATCCCAACTGCCATTTTCTCCCCAAATCCTCCACCCCAGCTTTAATAGAGATTATGCAGCAGTGCAGTGCAGCAAAGGAAACATCTCTCCCTCAAGCTGGAAACAGTTGGTGGGTAAGTTGTATTAACTGGTATGAAGCCTACTGTTTTAAATCCTTGTACACTCGACAATGAACTCTGTGTGCTTTTTGTCAAAGCAGTCACCTATTTATCCATTCTCCCTTGTATGTAGTTAAAGACCTACTTCACCGGTGGAAATATGAAGGTGTATTGAACTCTGAGATCCCATTTAGTATTAATATGCAAACATTTTAGAAATCGGTTCATCCTAGCCTGAGAAAAGGCAGAAAGAGTGTTTTATGGTCGCACTGTCTAACCCTACATTTACCATGCGTGACATCACATATGGTAAAATGTAGGTGTTAGGATTAACAGGACAGCTGGGCCAAGGGAAGACTGAGGGAGGAAAAACCTCATTCATTATATTATAATAGTGATTTTATAACGATAGAGCGCCGGTTCTTTATGGGTGAAGTATTCCTTTAAGATGGAAAATTAGGTCCAGGCGCATAGGATGGATTTATTTTTTGCAACGGTTTTTTCATAATCCTTGATGAATACATAGATGCCCAATTACATCCGGTCATAGTAGATGTTGAAATCAGCATTTTTTTGGGGGCGATTCTGACCCACAATCCATTGCGCAGCGGACGTTACGTCACATCAACAGAGCCTCTGAGTGAAAACGACCAGCGATGTTTAAGTCGCAATGTTATGATGAAATAAATAGGTGAAAGTATGTCCGAATTGTAGCCTACTGCATCCTAACTAGATTATTTTTATGCTCAGCAGTAGAATAGCAAGAAGAACAGAGTATGCTATTTTGAATGCAGGGCTTGTCTGTATGTGCTCTCTCTCCCTCTCTCTCTCTCTCTCTCCCTCCCTCTCTCTCTCTCTCTCCCTCCCTCCCTCCCTCTCTCTCTCCCTCTCTCTCTCCCACTCTATTTCTTTCTCTCTCTCCCTCTCTCTCTCTCCCTCTCTCTCTCCCTCTCTCTCTCTCTCTCTCTCTCCCACTCTCTCTCTCTCTCTCTTTCTCTCTCTCTCTCTCTCCTCCCCCGGAGTGAGGATCAAAGTAACTGGCATGTATCTCTGCAGTGCTGCTGTGATCACTGAAGAGAGAGACACACACACACACACACACACACACGCACGCACGCGCACACACACACACACACACACACACACACACACACACACACACACAGGCAGTGTGAAAGCCTGGTTCAAACAGCGCCACAGTGCCCCCCTCTGGAGTGGAGGGACATTAACAGTTTTTATTCATATCAGCCTAAGAACTCGGTGACCTCGCCAAAGTGCATGAAACATAAATCTTTCCTTAGCAATCCCTGCGTTCCAAATCACATGATTTTTTTCGGCATTTTCAAGCTTTATTAGACAGTAATGAGTTGAAATGGGGAGACACAGAGAGAGAGAGAGAGAGAGAGAGAGAGAGAGAGAGAGAGGGGGGATGACCTGCAGTAAAGGATTTGAACCCACGACCACTGCAACGAAGGACGGAGCCGATATAGTACGTGCTCTATCCACTACGCCACCGGAGCGCCCCCATGCTTTTTCTTTTTACTCTACCATATACTTTAGTATGTTGGTCTGCATGCTACACAAATGCAATTGGATGTATTAAGGTGATTTGTGTATTTGTTTGAATACTGCATTTGATTTTTTGAGACATTGACATACTAAATAATATGGACGTATGGGGGATAGGAACACAGGGATAGTCTTACTGTCACAACAGAAGCATGACTTTCCTTTTAAGACTGAGAATGCCTCATATTTGATTTATGTGCGTGCTTCCATATGTATAGAGTCTTACATTAAAATTATATCCTACATTAAAAACTACTACAGAGTAATTATAGTTTAAATTACAGGTGAATAGGATAACATGTGTAACATATTTCATTTTCATTTAAAGCTGGGGTAGGGGAGAGTGGCCTAAGTTGTGCCACTTTTTACTCAAAGTGATTTTAAAGTAAGGCCTTGACAGTAAAGTCTCCAACTCAAATATGTACATATATTTCAGGGTGTTGTGCATCCCTGGCAATAAAAACTTTGGATCTGGAATAAACTGTTTAAGAAATATAGCTTTCGGAAAAAAAAGTTGTCTTGTGGCACAACTTGCCCCCGGTGTGGTGTAAGTTGTACCACAAGAGAGAATACCATGGGGTAAATTGTGCCATTGCTATATATCCCATAAACTGTAATGCAAGACAAATCCATTAGACAATCACTTATTTAAGGTGTATTTAAAGTAAATAAAGTGAATAGTTGACAAAGATTGAAGGACAATTTTCTTAAACAAGGCCTAGCAGATCTAATGGTTTTACCTGCAAAGCTCACAATGACAAAGTCACCATTATCATCTTTCTGGCCATCTGAACTCTCATCAGTGGTGTCGTTAAGTGGAATTGAGATGTCACTCTCTTCTGAGCTACTGTAGACAATCACTTTCTTTTGGTGACCAGCGTATACAGCCATGCCACTGGCACAACTCTCAGAAATGTACTTTGCACTAGTTGCTCCGTGCTTGTGACTGCCACCTGACAAATGTGATTCCCCCTCCATTTCTGCCTTTAAATCAAGGCTCAAAACCCATATGTACACCCTGGTGTTTCCTCCCCATTAACTATCTTACCTTTGCACTACTATCTTTGTTTATATGTGGATGTATGGGCTTTACGTCTTTTATTTTGGTTATTGTTATTTTACCTTCATTGTTTACCTACTGAATGCACTATGTACAGCACTTTGGACAGTGCAAACTGTCATAAATGTGCTTTTATAAATACATGTTACTTACTTACTTATAACTCACCCAGGCCCTTTGGCACAAATCACCCCAATCCCAGAAATTTGGATAAAAGGCATACATTTGCATTTCTTTTAACACCAAAAATCTAGATGTTTGGTAAAGCAAAGTTAAAATATTAATTTCATTTTCAACCTTGTAGTGACAAAGTTTTACCTGGACACATTTTGGATACAGACTTTATTTCATTTTATAAATCAAAAATATACAATGTATAGGTCTTAAAAATGTGGTCTTCAGCATGTTTTTAAGAGGAAAATGTCTCGTAAATCGGTCAATGAACAACATATGAACAAATCCTTCTGTAACAACCTTCAGAATAGTGCCACCGGAAGACTTCTTGCAAGATAACAAAATATAAAATGTCACAAACAATATCACATTTTTTTAACAGACACTTACAAAGGACCTCATGCCTTCATTTGTTTTATTAGCAAAATGTATTAGAGTTTTTATGAAAGAAAGGGCATTAAGTTTTTAAAATAATGTATCAAAAATAAATGTGTTTTGCAGGTGAGCCTCGGAGGCAATGCATGTCTTAAAAAAATATTTCTTACATGTTTTTAAGAACAAAATGTCTCATAAATCAGACACTTAACAACATATGAACAAATCCTTCTGTAATAACCTTCAGAATATCGCCGCCAGCTAACGTTTCACAGCAAAATATACATACAAATTACCTCTTTACCTAATTTTTTAATTTGCAAATGTATTGGACTTTTTAGGCAAGAGAAAGGGCATTACGTGTGAGGGAATTTTGGGTCTTTAGTTGTAATATTAATGGGAAAGATTAATAGGCCATATATGCCTATATTGTGTGTCTGTCTCACAGACTCTATAGGTCAGCCTTGGAGCCTGTTAGGAGACACTTAGGTCAGTTGTATAGATACAGTCTCATCTCCTTAGACTCCAGAATGTTATGGTTCACTGTGTTCAGCTCTGAACCAAAACATTGGTACGCTTGGTGCCCGAGCCGGGGAGGTGGTAGAGATAGCGCGAGGTTAAAACACAGCTCTCAGCAGGAGTTTGTCAGAATTGAAGTGCAAGTCACGAGAGTTGCAGTCCGGTTCTCCTTGGCCAAGCCTGTAATAAATATTGCTTCATAATTCATCCAAGTCTCCTGAAATATTCTTCCACCTGAGTTGACCTCCAACCTTAACAGAACTTCCTTCACATTACGTATGGAAAATGGTGAGTAGATAGTGATGATATACAACTCGTTTTGTTGGAGGCAATTTTTTTTTGTCATGATGCATTTTAGAAGAGAACAGAACAGCTGCTGAGTCCGGCCTCACCTGCAATTAGCAAATTATTTAGGTCACACACAGTTAGGGGCTATAGAGCAAGCTATGCTAAGACACACACACACACACACACACACACACACACACACGGACAGTAATGCACACACACAAACACACACACAGACGCACGCACATACAAACTCACTCACTCACACACACACATGGACAGCAATGCACGCACGCACGCTAAGACACACACACACACTCACTCACTCACTCACACTCTCACACACACACACACACTATATAAGAAAATCTTTGATGTATAGTCTAATGTCCAACACACACACACACACACACAACACACACACACACACACACACACACACACACACACACACACGCACACACACACACGATAAAGATTTTAAGTGTGGCTTTGCTATACAAAAAAACACTTAAAACCAATAAAATACATTAGAAGTAAAATAAAATGGAGATGCTCAGATATGAATGCAAAGGGTACTAACTGCATTTTTCAAAGTTATAATGCCGGGGTGCTCCGGTGGCGTAGTGGATAGAGCGTGTACCATATTGGCTCAGGCCTTCGTTGCAGTGGTCACGGGTTCAAATCCGACCCGTGGACCTTTACTGCAGGTCATCCCCTCTCTCTCTCTCTCCCTCTCTCTTTCTGTCTCCCCATTTCAACTCTGTACTGTCTAATAAAGCTTGAAAATGCCAAAAAATAATCTTAGAAAAAAAAGTGATGTCTTTATTGGCCCGTTCCACAAAACGTGCTATATGTGCACTTCTAAAGAGCACAGTAAGCACATCACAACATGTAAACAATCGGTTGATTTCTGGTTAATTCCAAGTGTAAGTAAATACATTAAGGTTTCCTACAAACATAGTAATTAGTGCTTGAAGTGTATACTCAACTTTTGGCATTTTTAGCACATGAATATACAGCTGCGGAAAAAAATTAAGAGACCAGTCTGGATTTTTCTTCAATCTTCATTGTGAGTGAGTGAGTGAGTGCGTGCGTGCGTGAGTGAGTGAGTGAGTGAGTGAGTGCGTGCGTGCGTGCGTGCGTGCGTGTGTGCGTGTGTGTGTGTGTGTGTGTGTGTGTATATTTACATTAGATACATCCTAAATCAGTGCATTATAGGTGTCTTCGGATGCTATTCAGTGTTGGTCATTCACTGTCACACTCTCTCCAGTAGCCCCTTGTACTAAAAGTGCTTTTGAGCTGCACAAAATATGACCAGGCAAGTTGCTGCATGGCTGCACAAATACATTAACGTGTGTGTGTGTGTGTGTGTGTGTGTGTGTGTGTGTGTGTGTGTGTGTGTGTGTGTGTGTGTGTGTGTGTGTGTGTGTGTGTGTGTGTGTGTGTGTGTGTGTGAGTGTGTGTTGTGTAAGTGTGTGTAAGAATGCACAGTAGTTCAGTGCCCGTTGGGACCATGCATTGTAATAATTCAAGCACTTATGCTACAGTATGCTTTAAACCTAATGGCCCATGTGTGTTTAAGTGTAAGTGTGTGTGAGTGTGTGAGTGTGTGTGTGTGTGTGTGTGTGTGTGTGTGTGTGTGTGTGTGTGTGTGTGTATTAATATGTAAGGG
>NC_137235.1:1704790-1712290 GCF_949987685.1 Ammodytes marinus | reverse complement strand
GCCTTGTGTGTGTGTGTGTGTGTGTGTGTGTGTGTGTGTGTGTGTGTGTGTGTGTGTGTGTGTGTGAGTTATATAGAAAAACCTCAAAGTACGACGGTAGATTTCACACACACACACACACACACACACACACACACACAGGCCAACTCATGCCGTCAACCTGTCAACTGTTAACTCTGACATTCTATTCACCATCTCATTCTAAATGTGTACAATGATTTACTCTATATATAACAACAATATAATAATCCAATAATAGGTATGTTCTGTATGCCTTTGATGTTTTTAATTTACCATATAATGCAATAGTATATACTAAGGCAGAGTAAATTTAGTGTGCAGAATTTTTTGTACAGTTGTCCGTGTGTGTGAGTGAGTGAGTGAGTGAGTGAGTGAGTGAGTGAGTGAGTGAGTGAGTGAGTGAGTGAGTGTGTGAGTGAGTGATTATTTAAAAGTAACTAGGAGGAACTTTTACATTTTTCTGAAACAGTCTAATTTTTCCTCTGATGATCATAAATCACATGTAACAGCAAACGAGACCATCAGTGCAAATAATGCTATTTTCATATAGTTTTTTCTTAATGCCTTTGTCATGGGTATACGCTCACCCAGGAACAACAGCTGGCGTGGTAAAAACACTACCGCTTTTGTCCAAAGGGGGCGCTAGAATGAACACACACTGAAAGTTCCTCAGAGCACCTTTAAGTACATTTAAATTAACATTTTGTTGCCATTTTATCTATGTTTTTATTTGTGTCTCTTGTTTTTTTTATAGACAGACAGACAGACAGACAGACAGACAGACAGACAGACAGACAGACAGATAGATAGATAGATAGATAGATAGATAGATAGATAGATAGATAGATAGATAGATAGATAGATAGATAGATAGATAGATAGATAGATAGATAGATAGACAGATAGATAGATAGATAGATTTCTCACCATGCTGTAGTTCTTCTGGAAGAGAGTACCGTCACTGTGGAACATATGGGAAAGAGCACTTTTCCCCACGGCAGCGTCTCCTACACACACACACACACACACACACACACACACACACACACACACACACACACACACACACACACACACACACACACACACACACACACACACACACACACACACACACACACACACACACACACAGTCACCTATAAGCAGCAGAATAATGCACACAACTTGTTTGCTGCGGTAACTTCATCCATCCATACATCATCACACCACAATGTTTTGGTAAACATACACGGTAGAATTCATCACACGAATACACCAGCTTTTGTTTGGATTAATTATGTGTTAATTAAACTACGTCCCGATACGTAAACAAACTTAATTGTGTAAGTTTAGGGAACTATTTATCGCTGACTTTAATGTCTAAAGTCGGCTTTAACCATATAGGCTTTCACATGAGTTTGCTTAGCTTTAGCATTAGTAGGCTACCGTTAACTCGTACTAGGTAGCGAAATAATGCACTATAAGTAATAAAACACTTACCGAGAAGCAGACACCTCGCTCTCAACTTCACCATCTTGTCCCAAATGTTCCTTTATTTCATTAATGACTTCAAAACCATGGACATATAAAGAAAAACGAGCGATAATTACTAATTTTGAGATAACATTTCTTCCTTCCTTGTACCTCGGAAACATGGACACAGCCACAACGTGTCTCTTAGCAACCAGCAACGGAGGTTTCTCATTGGTCCAAAGAGTGAGAACGTAATGCGCGTCACTGCTCTGTCATTGGCCAGTTGGCAAAGAAGCATAGATATTTATAAACAGACGCTTCATTCCAACGTACGGTGGCGGTGAAGGCGCTATCTATGTTTATATCTCTATAGGAAAGACGTCAAAGACTGACGTTGAGTTGGTATTAGTTTGCCCCTGGTTTTGTCTGACAGGCAAAATGTTTACATGATAGATAGATAGATAGATAGATAGATAGATAGATAGATAGATAGATAGATAGATAGATAGATAGATAGATAGATAGATAGATAGATAGATAGATAGATAGATAGATAGATAGATAGACGGACGGACGGACGGACGGACGGACGGACGGACAGACAGACAGACAGACAGACAGACAGACAGACAGACAGACAGACAGACAGACAGACAGACAGACAGATAGATAGATAGATAGATAGATAGATAGATAGATAGATAGATAGATAGATAGATAGATAGATAGATAGATAGATAGATAGATAGATAGATAAGGAATATATATATACACTAAACCAACAGCATGGCGTTTTAGGAATACAAAAAAATAAATAACAATAATAATAATAAATAAATAAAAATAATAATAATAATAATAATAATAATAATAATAATAATAATAATAACAATAATAATAATAATAATAATAATAATAATAATAATAATAATAATAATAATAATAATAATAAAAATAATAAATAATAACAAATAATAAAAAAACATATAAATATATATAAAATAATGTAAATGTAGCCTTCAAATACAGAATAATTTAACATTTTCTAAGTAGCCAATACCTGACAGGCTAATTTATGCTGAGAAGGACCTGCTGTTTCAGAGCAACGACACCAGAGGGCGCACTTTCTTCCCTCAGCATCACACACATCATTTAATTAATAAATATTTTTATTTTTTATTTGTTTTACTATGGAAAAGGGGTAGGATTAAATAAGTGTATACTTCTTCCTGCTCCTTTTCAGGCATATCTCAGCAATACAGATAATTTTTTTTTTTTTTTTTGTGAAAACATAATTTTTGTTTATTGTATTTCCATGCTTTTCATTTTGTTTTGTATGTTTGATATGTCTGAAATAAATTGAATCAAATCAAATCAAATCAAAAAAATTAGGCTCATTATGTTGCAGCTGTTGTAATGTAACGTTATTGTGTATGATTGCTACATACATTTAAGTCCCGAGTAAATTATATTTCATCATATGCTTATTAAATATAATTTTCTGTGTAAAATAACTTGTTTTCTCTCTTTTCATGAATTTACTCTGTGTGTGTGTGTGTGTGTGTGTGTGTGTGTGTGTGTGTGTGTGTGTGTGTGTGTGTGTGTGTGTGTGTGTGTGTGTGCGCTGTATCTTGAAGGGGAAAAAATTGAGAAAAAAAAAGACCTTGGGACTAATAATGGGAAAGCGCGTGACTCACACACAGTGACAACCACGAGAGCACAATGCGCGCGACCCGCATAGCGCTCCGTGCGTGCGAGGCGTGACACAACGAAAGCGCGTCCACGTAATTCGCCACTGGCTCCTGCGCTCAGAGAGAGAGAGAGAGAGAGAGACAGAGAGAGATAGAGAGAGATAGGGAGACCGAGAGAGAGCAAGACACACACACACGCAGAGAGAGAGGGAGAGAGAGAGATAGAGAGAATGACAGAGAGACAGAGATAGAGAGAGAGAGAGAGAGAGAGAGAGAGAGAGAGAGAGAGAGAGAGAGAGAGAGAGACACGCACACAGAGAGAGAGAGCGAGACCGAGAGAGAGAGAGAGAGACACACACACACGCAGAGAGAGAGAGAGAAAGAGAGAGAGACGCGAGTCAGCATCACCATCAAAACACTGGCATTAGCCTACACACACACACACACACACACACACACACACGCAGCTCCCTCCGCCTGGATGTATCGAAAGAGGACAATAGCCGAATATAGAGGTTACATCAAAAACTGCAAATGATCGCATGCACAAGGCCACGCGCATCTATTCACAGCAGCACCGATAGTATGATAGTAGTATAGGCCTAATAGCGGTAGCAGATTTTTGTGTGGATATTTTCGCTCAACACACCGTTTGCCTTTGAACGAACAGCGGGGCATAGAGGCGGTGATTAGCGGGTGACACAGCAGGCTCCATACAGCGGGGACACAGGAGTTGTTTAGCCGGGATACAGGCGTTGTTTTGCGGACACAGAGGCTCCGTAAAGAGGGGGGGGGAAACCATGGAGGGCGTGCAGGCGTATGGAGCGGGCAAAGCTGGCGGTGCTTTCGACCCCGTCACCTTCTTCCGACAACCTCAGACCATTCTGCGCATATTGTCTTGGGTGAGTGAGTATTTAATCTGTCTGTCTGTCTGTCTGTCTGTCTGTCTGTCTGTCTGTCTATCTATCTATCTATCTATCTATCTATCTATCTATCTATCTATCTATCTATCTATCTATCTATCTATCTATCTATCTATCTATCTATCTATCTAATTAGCACATAGGCCTATATATACTTGAGTGACTAGATATTGTCATAAAAGTGTGTGTGTGTGTGTGTGTGTGTGTGTGTGTGTGTGTGTGTGTGTGTGTGTGTGTGTGTGCGTGCGTGCGTGCGTGCGTGCGTGCGTGTGTGTGTGTGTGTGTGTGTGTGTGTGTGTGTGTTGGGTGTTTAGCTTCCGAGTGGCTTCAATGGGCTGCTCAGGCCTATATAACCTCATGCTATACGTGAAGTGTACACGTGCTTAAATGTCTAATCTGGGTTTGAACGAGCGGGCTACCTCATTCTCTATCTGCTTTGTGTTGTGTTTGTGTTTCTAAAAGGGTCCCAGACATTGTTTCATACCAGTAAGAAAAAAAAAATTCTTGCAGGGTGAAATAGATATAACATTTTGCCTTTTTCTCTCGTTTATTGCATCAAACATATAGGCTATCAATTGGCTTATTATGGTTGCGTTCCGAATCGCATACTTTCTACTATATAGTATGTAGAAAGAAGATTTAGGATGTCCCGATTCTTGTGGCCAGATTTAGGATGGTTAGAAGTACCCGGATGTCCTACTTCATGCGGCCAAGATTGTTAGTGTTGAAAAGTGCATCCTATTTGGGCGATTCTGACCCACAATCCAGTGCGCACGTGAAGTGACGTCACATCGACGAAGCCTCCATATGAAAACAAACGGGGATGCGACGGATATAAAAGCAAGAGGCAAGATCAAGGCGCAATGTTATGATGAAATAAGAGAGTAAAGTATGTCCCAATAGTATGCCTACTGCATCCTAACTACTCTAAAAAGAAAGAGTATGAGATTCGGAACGCAACCTTCATGTTTTTGTTTTTTTTAAGATATTTTTTGGGCATTTTTATGCTTTATTGATAGTGTAGAGACAGAGTTGAAATGGGTCAGAGAGGGGACTGACATGTAGAGAACGACCGCGGGCTGGAATTGAACCCGGGTCCGCTGCTGGCCGAGGCCCATGGGGGGGACGCCCTACCAACTGAGCTAAGGGCGCCCCATTATTATATGTATTTAATTTTCACTGTCTGTCTATGGAACTCACTGTGGAGTCTGGTGTAGGTCTAGAATTGGTGCTGACAGGTTTCATATAGTACAACAGTGTATTCTTGTAGGTGCAATATACAGTATATCATATTCTCTCTGCTTATTATCTAGTTTCCTGTATTAAATATAGGCGATCTTAGGTGTCTTATATATATGGTATTTTACTGAACCCATGTCTTTATGGTGCTCACTATGGAGTCTGGTGTCGGCCTAGAATTGGTCCTGATTTATTTATTCAACTTTAAATTTTATTTAACTTTTATTTATCCTCGAGAGATGATTAGTGCTTATACAAATGTTTAAAAAAAAATTAAAAATAATATATAAGTTGAGTATGTTGGTTACGTTTGAATAACCTTATGATATGATACAGTTTACACATGTATATGTAAAATTAGGTTTTGAAAAAGCCATGTTTTCTTTCTTTTGTTTAAGATAATTTTTTTGGCATTTTCAAGCTTTATTAGACAGTACAGAGTTGAAATGGGGAGACAGAGAGAGAGAGAGAGAGAGGGGGAGAGGGGGGATGACCTGCAGTGAAGGTCCACGGGTTGGATTTGAACCCGCGACCACTGCAACGAAGGCCGGAGCCAATATGGTACGCGCTCTATCCACTACGCCACCGGAGCACCCCAGCCTTTTCTTTTTTTCTATCCGTCTATCTACAAGAGGCTCAGACAGGTTTCATATTACATTATGGATCTGATGTTATTGGCCACCGTGATGGAATATGCAGTGCCTTGCAAAAGTATTCATACCCCTTGGAATTTTCCACATTTTGTCACATTAAAACCACACACGTACATTTATTTTATTGGGATTTCATGTGATACACCAACACAAAGTGGCACATAATTGTGAAGTGGAATGAAAATGAAATATGGTTTTAATTTTTTTTAGAAATAAAAAACTGAAAAGTGTGGCGTGCAAAAGTATTCAGCCCCCCTGAGTCAATACGTTGTAGAACCACCTATCGCTGCAATAACAGCTGCAAATATATTGGGGTATGTCTCTACCACCTTTGTACATCTACAGGCTGACATATTTGCCCATTCTTCTTTAAAAAATAGCTTGAGCTTCAGATTTAGCATCAGATTGGATGGAGAGCGTCTGTGAACAGCAATTTTCAAGTCTTTCCAGATATTCTCAATTGTATTGAGGTCTGGACTTTGACTGGACCATTCTAACACATGACTATGCTTTGATTTAAACCATTCCATAGTAGATCTGATTGTATTATAGGCTAGTTGTCCCTCTGGAAGGTGAAACTCCACCCCAGTCTCAAGTCTGTTGCAGACTCTAACAGGTTTTCTGCCCAGTATTTGGCTCCATCCATCTTCCCATCAACTCTAACCAGCTTCCCTGTACCTGCTGAAGAAAAGCACCCCCATAGCATGATGCTGCCACCACCATGTTTCACAGTGGGGATGGTGTGTATAGGGTGATGTGCTGTGTTAGTTTCCGCCACACATTGCATTTTGCATTCAGGCCAAAAACTCAAGTTTGGTCTCATCTGAATATGCTGTGTCCCCCGCATGGCTTGTGGCAAGTGTTGGAGGAAGGTGCTCTGGTCAGATGAGACCAAAATTGAAGTTTTTGGCCTTAACGCAAAGTGCAATGTTTGGCAGAAAACTAACACTGCACATCACCCTGAACACACCATCCCCACCGTGAAACATGGTGGTGGCAGCATCATGCTTCGGGGGTCCTGTTCTTCAGCAGGGATAGGGAAGCTGGTCAGAGTTGATGGGAAGATGGATGGAGCCAAATACAGGGCAGAAAAACCTGTTAGAGTCTGCAACAGACTTGAGACTGGGGTGGAGGTTCACCTTCCAGAAGGTTAAATACCCTAAACATACAGCCAGATCTACTATGGAATGGTTCAAATCAAAGCATAGTCATGTGTTAGAATGGCCCAGTCAAAGTCCAGACCTCAATACAATTGAGAATATCTGGAAAGACTTGACAATTGCTGTTGACAGACGCTCTCCATCCAATCTGATGCTGAATCTGAAGCTTGAGCTATTTTGCAAAGAAGAATGGGCAAACATATCAGTCTGTAGATGGGCATAGCTGGCGGAGACATACCCCAATAGACTTGCAGCTGTTATTGCAGCGATAGGTGGTTCTACAACGTATCGACTCAGGGGGGCTGAATACTTATGCACGCCACGCTTTTCAGTTTTTTATTTCTAAATTTTTTTTTAA
>NC_137235.1:1694790-1699790 GCF_949987685.1 Ammodytes marinus | reverse complement strand
CAGGTCTTTTTTCAATTGTGGAAAAGGGCGGCACCCTGCACAGACGTGTTTAAGAGAGGTGTTGTCGCATGTGAACACAAAGGACAGAGACGGTTTAAGTTTTGGTATACTGAGGACTTGTATTAAACCACTACTGTCCCTGTGTTCCAGTCCCCATACTATCTACTATTTAGTATGGTAGAAAAAAGATTTAGTATGTCCTGATTATTGTGGTTAGAGTTTAGTATTGTTAGAAATACCCAGATGTCTGCTACATCCGGCCAAGATTTTTAGTGTTGAAAACTGCATCCTATTTGGGCGATTCTGACCCATAATCCAGTGCGCACCGGAAGTGACGTCACATCGACGAAGCCTCCATATGAAAACAAACAGGGATGCGACGGATATAAAAGCAAGAGGCAAGATCATGGAGTAATGTTAGGACAAAATAGATTAGTAAAAGCATGTCCCATAGTGTATGCCTACTGCATCCCAACTAGATTATTTTTATGGTCAGCTGTAGTATGTAGAATAGAGAAAAGAGTAGGGGAGAACGGGGTAATATGTCACACGGGTTGGTTGTCACAATCGTTATATCTCGGAACCAGAAGGCAGTGTCTGTGAAATGTTGGTATGTAAATATCCAGAATTGGGATCAGAGGTCACCTACATAGTCTTCCTTGGAGTTAGACTGCTGAATTTGAGGTGAGACGACTGTTTGTGTTTTTCATGTCAAATTGAAAATATTTAGCTCCTCAGTATTTTTCTTCTAGGCTTTTACACAATGGGTTTATAACAAAACACTTGTTACCCATACAAAGTGTGAAGGGTAAACTATAGTTTAGATTGTGGTTAGCAAGCTAATTAGTTGTCAGGTGGTTGTTGGCCTTGATTCTAGCAAGAAATTCAAGTTGGGGTTGGTCGTCACATTTTTTGGGGGGTTGGTTGTCACATGTTATCAAAAGGCTGCAGCCAGAAAAGGAACCCAATAACGAAAGAAATTGTCAAGCTGTATCCTCACTGACACCCCAGAGAAGGAAAGAATAGAGCAGGAAAAGGCAGCTAGCATGCAAATGAAAAAAGGGCAACAAAATCAAAACAACCCAGTGCATCCCAAACTAGACCAGCTGCCAAGGCTACAGTAAGTTATGTAGGCCAATTTGTCAACTTGACAATGCAATTGCATTTTCAAATTTAGTTCTACTTTCTTTCCTTCTTTTCAAGATTATTCCCATTAAGATAACATTGTGACAAACAACCCCATAGTGTGTGATAACCGATAAATAGTAACACTTTTATGAAAAGGTGCCGATTGAATCAACAGAAACTGAAATTCCACGTTGCTCATTAACTTTAAAAAACTAATCAGTCTTGATTTCGATTTTGTCCCCACTTCAACTTGTGTTCCCTTTCCTAGACATGGCCGCTGCCAGCTGTCTGCATTCAGAAGACCAGTTTCTCTGCTCCATATGTCTGGATGTGTTCACCGATCCAGTCAGCACATCATGCGGACACAACTTCTGCAAAGCCTGCATCACTAAACACTGGGATGGAACTCACCAGTACCTGTGTCCGCTGTGTAAAGAGGTATTTACCTCCAGACCTAAGCTACAAGTCAACACCTTCATATCTGGGTTGGTTGCTCAGTTCAGAGAGTCAGCGGAGCAGGAAGCCAGCAACTTAATGCAAGCTGAAATCCAGGAGAGGATCCAGAGGAGACGACTGAAGGTTCAGGAGATCAAACGTTCGGTCGACCTCAGTGAGAAAAATGCAGAGAAGAAGAAAGCAGAAGGTGTTGAGGTCTTCACTGCTCTGATGGCGTCTCTTGAGATGGGCCTGATGGAGTTCTCCTTCTCCATCGAACAGCTGCAGAAAACTAAAGAAAAACATGCCGAAGGTTTCATCAACGACCTGGAGGAAGAAATCTGTGAGCTGGAGAAGGGAAATACTGAGGTGAAACCTGACTCGTGGTCTAAAGTTATACTTGGTTTTACCGAGGGGCTCATCGTACCCCTGAAATTTTTGGGATACATCGATTTCTGGACAACGGTCAGTGTCGTCCCAGTATCATACGAGGGACATGTGGTGAAAGCTCTGGTCCAGCTGGAGAAGACACTCGGTGAAGACATGAAGAAGCTGCTCAGCAAAGCCAAACTGAAGAGCGTCCAGCAGTTTGCAGTAGATGTGACTCTCGATCCTGATACAGCACACCCCAATCTCATCCTGTCTGATGATGGAACACAAGTGACCCATGGAGATGTGAAGAAAAAGAATCTCCAGGACAATAACCCCGAGAGGTTTTCTGTCAGCACCTGTGCCTTAGGGAAGCAGAGTTTCTCCTCTGACAAATTCTACTTTGAGGTTCAGGTCAAACAGAAGACTAAATGGGAGATAGGAGTGGCCCGCAAGTCCATCGAACGGAAGAGAATCATCCAACTGAGCCCTCAGAACGGTTACTGGGCGATATGGTTGAGAAATGCAAAGGAGTACAAAGCTCATGATGACCCTCCAGTCTATCTCTCGCTGAAGTCTCCTCCCCAGAAGGTGGGGGTGTTTGTGGATTATGACAAGGGTCTGGTGTCCTTCTACGATGTGGATGCTGCAGCTCTTATCTACTCCTTCACCAGCTGCTGCTTCCATGAGAAACTCTACCCGTTCTTCAGTCCCTGTCTTAATGACGGCGGTGAAAATTCTGCACCTCTGGTCATCTCTCCTGTCGATCACACTGAGTAGAATTAGGACTTGTCTTACAGCTAGTTCTAACCTTTATTTCTACAGGTAAATCCCATTGAGTCCGAAGACTCTTTTGCAAGGGAGACCTGTTCCCATTCCCACGTTACCATTCACACACACATTCATACACCGATAGCAGGCTAACTATCGACATTCACACGAGGCAAGGTGGATGAAGTGTCTTGGCCAAGGACACAACAACTATGACACAGGTGGCAGGGCGGGGATCGAACCTCCAACCCTTTGATCATTGTTGGTTGATATAATGTTTGATTAATTGTTTACTATGCAAGATGGTTTTGGCTTGGTTATTTGAGTTACTTATTTGTTCTTATTGAGTACTAAAAACACATGTTTATTTTGACATGCTGGGGATGCCGTAGTTGGCTTGACGAGCGCACCTGTGTGTATTTAGGAAAAGAGCCTCAGGTGAATGGGATAATTGATCGCTCAGTGACAGCTCTTTCTGTTTATATGTTGTTGGAAAAGGATTATGTTGATCATCCATGTTTTTGTTTTGCTTGCTGTGAAAATAAACTGTTAAGCTGACCGTACGATCTCTGCTTTTATTTTAATTTTTTCTAAAGATATTTTTTGGGCATTTTTTATGCTTTATTGACAGTGTAGAGACAGAGTTGGAAATGGGGCAGAGAGGGGAGTGACATGCAGAGAACGACCGCGGGCTGGAATCGAACCCGGGTCCACTGCTGGCCGAGGCCCATGGGGGGGGGGGGACGCCCTACCAACTGAGCTAAGGGCGCCCCCTCTGCTTTTATTTTTGATCCTAATGAGCGACCCAGTCTAAAAACCACAATCCCGAAGGACCGTGATTATTTTAATTAACAGTAACAATATCATCATCATCATCATCAACTTTTATTATTAGACTCAAGGTCCATTTAAAAAACATACAATACAAGAAATAGACAACTCACACATAAATAAGAATAAAAACATACCATATGTCACAACACATTCATGTAATGCATTCATCTCGTCAACCCTGTATCTATTTAAACATTTCTTAAACAAATATATTTAAATTTTTATTTTAATTTTTATAGAATAGAAAGGTCAAATATCGAACTTTGACAAATATCACCAATAGTCGAATTTGTATCAGAAACATCCTATTCAACTGAGAAATGTACAAATCGGGGACAGCCCTACTAGCCACACACACACACACACACACACACACACACACACACACACACACAGACACACACACACGCACACACACACACACACACAGAGACACACACACACACTTTTCAGTCCAGCACATTCTATCAGCTCAATGCAAAACCGGAACGCACTCACACACACAAACACTCACGTTTGTTTGCGCCAACATGTCAGAATTCAGACATTGTTTGAAAAGCTATTTTAATACTGAGAGCTGTGTGTGCATGTTTAGCCTTCATGTGCTAAACAGTTGCCATATTGTGAGACGTGTGTGATGTATACTTTAAATGTCTACAGATGTGTATTAAAGCTGCAGTGTGTAGAATTTTGGGTTTTATTTCCTAGCAGATTTTGTAGAAAGTAATTATAATATCCATAAGTACATTTAATTTAGTGCATAATAGCTGAATTTTTTTTTTTATTATTATTTTTTCCCTTAGAAAGGGTCTCATATTATGTCCATATTTCTGCATATTTTGGACCAAGGCCTAGTGCCGCCATCTTGAAAGTGTCATAGTTGGAATGTCATCAGGTGCATTGTTTAAAATTTAGAATTGTTCTTGTAATTGAAGGCCACTGTAGCTTCTGTTATTATTCTAAAGGGGTGGGGTTACCCAGGGAGCGTTGCATTCTAGAACTTTGTAGAACTTTCTTGATGATGTCATATTACACACTGCACCTTTAAGCCCTGATCTATTTCTGCATTCAATGTTTACAAACGAGGTGAGAGTAACACCAAACTGTTATTTGAGTTGTGTTGAAACTCACTTACATCACATCTACTGTGGTTTTGAATTTTGACTTAAAGCTGGGGTATGTGATTTCTGATTGGTCAAAGTTAACATGAGCTGACACTTTGACCAATCAGAGCGAGGCTACGATTCTCCGTTCTTATTGGCTGTTGGGACTGTCCATTCACTTTGGCACGACTTTGTTGGTGTGTAGAGCGTGTCAGGGAGGGACCATAGGGGAGGGACCAAAGAGAACAAGTGGAGCGGTTGAGGTATTTGGATTCGAATCTCTATCCCAACTGCCATTTTCTCCCCAAATCCTCCACCCCAGCTTTAAGTTAAAGAGCTTTTAAGGAACTTATAAATATT
>NC_137235.1:1674790-1677290 GCF_949987685.1 Ammodytes marinus | reverse complement strand
GCAATCTCCTAGACTACTCGCTCTGTCTAACTAAACAACTTCGCTTACAGTATCTAACAAGCTTTAAGCTTTTCAAAACCAACTAACCAATATGTCCTCTCTCTCTCTCTCTCTCTCTCTCTCCCTCTCTCTCTCTCCCTCTCTCTCTCTCTCTCTCTCTCTCTCTCTCTCTCTCTCTCTCTCTCTCGTGTTCCCTTTCTTTCATCTGCTATAACATTACTACACCTCTGCTTTCTAAATGTATCTATCTATCTATCCATCTATCCGTCAATCTATCCATCCATCCATCCATCCATCCATCCATCTATCCATCCACCTATCTATCCATCCATCCCTCCACCTATCTATCTATCTATCTATCTATCTATCTATCTATCTATCTATCTATCTATCTATCTATCTATCTATCTATCTATCTATCTATCTATCTATCTATCTATCCATCCATCCATCTATCCACCCTCCCTCCCTCCACCCATCCCTCCATCCATCCATCTATCCTCCCTCCCTCCCTCCCTCCATCTATCCACCCTCCCTCCCTCCCTCCCTCTATCTATCCACCCTCCCTCCATCCATCCATCTATCCCTCCCTCCCTCCATCCATCCATCTATCCACCCTCCCTCCCTCCCTCCCTCCCTCCCTCCCTCCCTCCCTCCACCCATCCATCCATCCATCCACCCTCCCTCCCTCCATCCTTCCCTCCCTCCATCCCTCCACCCTCTTCGACCACCCACCCACCCCTCCCTCCCTCCCTCCATCCATCCATCTATCCCTCCCTCCCTCCCTCCACCCATCCACCCTCTTCGCCTTGCTTTTCCCACCCCAAGGCGGCGCAGTCTTTCCTGGGCTTCCAACGGTACAAACTCGGGGCGGATTCGGCGCTCTTCTCCCAGGAATACACGGACCCCAGCCAGGACATAGCCGGAGCCGCTTACGCCTCGTTCGGAGGGGAAGATGTGGAGAGTCCCGTGGAAGGGGTCGGGGGCACGGCCAATAGTGACGGGGTGTTTGACGGGAGCGGAGGATACCAGCGTCAAGATTACTGAGAAAAATGGTTGTAGAAAATATACTGAGGGGAAGTTACCCACAGTTTTTGATTTAGAGATTGATGTGGGTTAGTTTTCTGTTAAAGGCCTACTTCACCGGTTGGAATATGAAGGTGTATTGAACTCTGAGATCCTATGTAGTATAAATGTGCAAAAAAAAATAAAAAATCGGGTCATCTTAGCCTGAGAAAAGGCAGAAAGAGTGTTTTATGGTCTCACTGTCTAACCCTACAGTTTCCTTCTTGTGACATCACAGTAAGGGTTAGGATTAACAGGACAGCTGGGCCAAGGGAAGACTAAGGGAAGACTGAGGGAAGAAAAACCTCATTCATTATATTATGATAGTTATTTTATAATGATAGAACGCTGGTTCCGTATGGGTGAAGTATTCCTTTAAGTTATAAAACTACTGGGTACATTTTAAGAAGAGAGTGTGTCTATGTTATCAGCCTGTTGGTCCCACATTTCTAAGTAATCCAATTTACAGCTCTGGAAAAAAAATAAAGAGACCAGTCTGGATTTTTTTCTTCAATCTTCATCTCTACATTACTTAAAGGAAATTTTCTTAATGACAATATTTTTTGGGGGGAAAATTTGGTAGAAATGTTGTCAGTAGTTTATAGAATAAAACCCAAATTTTCATTCTACTCAAACATATGCCTATAAATAGTCAAACGAGAGACACTGAACAATTGGAGTGGTTTCTCAATTTTTTCCAGAGCTGCATACTGAGGGGAAGTTGCCTATAGTTTTTTCAATGTAGAAAATTTTAAAAAATAAACTGAGAAGCGTACCAATGATAAGTAATATGTAAGACTCAGGGGGGGTGGGGGGGGGGGGGGGGGGGGGGGGGGGGTGAGAAGATTACTGAGAAAAATATACTGAGGGGAAGTAAGTAAATAAAGGAAGGGAAGTTACCAATTGTTGTTCAATGAAGAGATTGGGTTTGTGTTTTCATATCTACAGCTCTGGAAAAAAAACATGTTCAATTATTTTTTTCCAGAGCTGGAGGGGAAGTTACCCATAGTTTTCTTTTTTTTTTCAATGTAGAGATTGGTTTTGTAGTAATTATTCTTAGGTTTTCACACACACACACACACACACACACACGCACACACACACACACTGCACACACACACCACACTCACACACACACCATCCACACACACATATATAGTATGTGCGTATGGCTGGTTGAGTGATACTGTATTTCCTTGCTATACCCCTGAGGAACCTACATATTTATTTAGGATATTTGCCTTAGTGCCGACTGCCAAGATAACTCCATAGAACACATCATGCTTATTCTATTTCACAGTTCAGTTCTATTTCAGCATCTTAAAGGGGCAGTGTGTAGAATTTTGGGTTTTATTTCCTAGCAGATTTTGTAGAAAATAATTATAATATCCATAAGTACATTTAATTTAGTGCATAATAGCTGAAAAAAAATTTT
>NC_137235.1:1672462-1674590 GCF_949987685.1 Ammodytes marinus | reverse complement strand
CAAACTTGCTTTAGATATCAAATCAGTTGTATTTGTATAGCCCAAAATCACAAATAGACATTTGCCTCAGTGGGCTTTACATTTCATACAGTACGACACCCTCTGCCCTATCTATCTATCTATCTATCTATCTATCTATCTATCTATCTATCTATCTATCCCTCTGCCCTTACACCCTTAGCTCGGCTGAGAAAAAACTCCCAGTAAAAAAAAAACCCTTTACCGGGATTAAAAAGTTTGAAGAAATCTCAGGGAGAGTCGACAGAGTAAGGGATCCCTCTCCCAGGACGGACATGCTGCAATAGATGTCATAAGTAGAGAAAAATCACGATAGGAGTTTTAACGGTCGCATAGCAACAGCAGAGACCCTGACGAGCACTTTCCCATGTGCACTTGCTCCACTGCATCCAGCAAATTAAAGTAGTGTGTGTGTGGTGTTAACCTTAACATCCCACACACACACACACACACACACACACACACACACACACACACACACACACACACACACACACACACACACACACACACACACACACACACACACACACACACACACACACACACACACACACACACACACACACACACACACACACACACACACACACACACACACACACACACACACACACACACACACACACACACACACACACACACACACACACATACACACACACACACAGATAGGCCAACTCATGCCGTCAACCTGTTAACTGTTAACTCTGACATTCTATTCACCATCTCATTCTAAATGTGTACAATGATTTACTCTATATATAACAACAATATAATAATCCAATAATAGTTATGTTCTGTATGCCTTTGATGTTTTTAATTTACCATATAATGCAATAGTATATACTAAGGCAGAGTAAATTTAGTGTGCAGAATTTTTTGTACAGTTGTCCGTGTGTGTGAGTGAGTGAGTGAGTGAGTGAGTGAGTGAGTGAGTGAGTGAGTGAGTGAGTGAGTGAGTGAGTGAGTGAGTGAGTGAGTATTTAAAATTAGCTACGAGGAACTTCAAAATTTTTCTGAAACGGTCTCATTTTTCCTCTGATGATCATAAATTACATGTAACAGCAAACGAGACCATCAGTGCAAAGAATGCTATTTTTATATAGTTTTTCTTAATGCCTTTGTCATGGGTATACGCTCACCCAGGAACAACAGCTGGCGTAGTAAAAACACTATTGCTTTTGTCCAAAGGGGGGCGCTGGAATTAACACAAACTGAAAGTTCCTCAGAGCACATTTAAGTACATTTAAATTAACATTTTGTTGCCATTTTATCTATGTTTTTATTTGTGTCTCTTGTTTTTTTTATAGACAGACAGACAGACAGACAGATAGACAGATAGATAGATAGATAGATAGATAGATAGATAGATAGATAGATAGATAGATAGATAGATAGATAGATAGATAGATAGATAGATAGATAGATATATATTTCTCACCATGCTGTAGTTCTTCTGGAAGAGAGTACCGTCACTGTGGAACATATGGGAAAGAGCACTTTTCCCCACGGCAGCGTCTCCTACACACACACACACACACACACACACACACACACACACACACACACACACACACACACACACACACACACACACACACACACACACACACACACACACAATGTTTTGGTAAACATACACGGTAGAATTCATCACACGAATACACCAGCTTTTGTTTGGATTAATTATGTGTTAATTAAACTACGTCCGGATACGTAAACACACTTAATTGTGTAAGTTTAGAGAACTATTTATCGCTGATTTTAAAGTCTAAAGTCGGCTTTAACCATATAGGCTTTCACGTGAGTTTGCTTAGCTTTAGCATTAGTAGGCTACCGTCAACTCTACGTAGCGAAATAATGCACTACAAGTATAAAAAACACTTACCGAGAAGCAGACACCTCGCTCTCAACTTCACCATATTGTCCCAAATGTTCCTTTATTTCATTAATGACTTCAAAAACATGGACATATAAAGAAAAACGAGCGATAATTACTAATTTTGAGATAACATTTCTTCCTTCCTTGTACCTCGGAAACATGGACACAGCCACAACGTGTCTCTTAGCAACCAGCAACGGAGGTTTCTCATTGGTCCAAAGAGAG
>NC_137235.1:1667462-1669962 GCF_949987685.1 Ammodytes marinus | reverse complement strand
GCAAAGCTGGCGGTGCTTTCGACCCCGTCACCTTCTTCCGACAACCTCAGACCATTCTGCGCATATTGTCTTGGGTGAGTGAGTATTTCATTTGACTAGGGGCCTATCTATCTATCTATCTATCTATCTATCTATCTATCTATCTATCTATCTATCTATCTATCTATCTATCTATCTATCTATCTATCTATCTATCTATCTATCTATCTATCTATCTATCTATCTATCTATCTATCTATCTATCTATCTATCTATCTATCTATCTATCTATCTATCTATCTATCTATCTATCCAATTAGCACATATGTCTATACATACTTGAGTGACTGGATATTGACAGAAAAGTGTGTGTGTGTGTGTGTGTGTTGTGTGTGTGTGTGTGTGTGTGTGTGTGTGTGTGTGTGTGTGTGTGTGTGTGTGTTTGTGTGTGTGTGTGTGTGTGTGCGTGTGTGTGTGTGTGTGTGTGTGTGTGTGTGTTGTGTTTTAGCTTCAGAGTGGCTTCAATGGGCTGCTCAGGCCTATATAACCTCATGCTATACGTGAAGTGTACACGTGCTTAAATGTCAGATCTGGGTTTGAACGAGCGGGCTACCTCATTTCTCTATCTGCTTTGTGTTGTGTTTGTGTTTCTAAAAGGGTCCCAGACATTGTTTCATACCAGTAAGAAAAAAAATATTCTTGCAGGGTGAAATAGATATAACATTTTGCCTTTTTCTCGTTTATTGCATCAAACATATAGGCTATCAATTGGCTTATTATGGTTGCGTTCCGAATCGCATACTTTCTACTATATAGTATGTAGAAAAAAGATTTAGGATGTCCCGATTCTTGTGGCCAGATTTAGGATGGTTAGAAGTACCCGGATGTCCTACTTCACGCGGCCAAGATTGTCAGTGTTGAAAAGTGCATCCTATTTGGGCGATTCTGACCCACAATCCAGTGCGCACGTGAAGTGACGTCACATCGACGAAGCCTCCATACGAAAACAAACGGGGATGCGCCGGATATAAAAGCAAGAGGCAAGATCAAGGCGCAATGTTATGATGAAATAAGAGAGTAAAGTATGTCCCAATAGTATGCCTACTGCATCCTAACTAGATTATTTTTATCGTCGGATGTAGTTTGTAGAATAGAAAAAAGAAAGAGTATGCGATTCGGAACGCAACCTTCATATTTTTGTTTTTTTTTAAGATACTTTTTTGCCATTTTTATGCTTTATTGATAGTGTAGAGACAGAGTTGAAATGGGGCAGAGAGGGGAGTGACATGCAGAGAACGACCGCGGGCTGGAATTGAACCCGGGTCCGCTGCTGGCCGAGGCCCATGGGGGGGACGCCCTACCAACTGAGCTAAGGGCGCCCCATTATTATATGTATTTAATTTTCACTGTCTGTCTATGGAACTCACTGTGGAGTCTGGTGTGTAGGTCTAGAATTGGTCCTGACAGGTTTCATATAGTACAACATTGTATTCTTGTATGTGCAATATACAGTATATCATATTCTCTCTGCTTATTATCTAGTTTACTGTATTAAAGGAATACTTCACCCATACGGAACCAGCGTTCTATCATTATAAAATCACTATTATAATATAATGAATGAGGTTTTTCTTCCCTCAGTCTTCCCTCAGTCTTCCCTTGGCCCAGCTGTCCTGTTAATCCTAACCCTAAGGAAACTGTAGGGTTAGACAGTGAGACCATAAAACACTCTTTCTGCCTTTTCTCAGGCTAGGATGATCCGATTTCAATTTTGTTTGCACATTTATACAACATAGGATCTCAGAGTTCAATACACCTTCCACTGGTGAAGTAGGTCTTTAAGGATAGGCTAACATAGGTGTCTTATGTATATGATATTTTACTGAACCCATGTCTTTATGGAACTCACTATGGAGTCTGGTGTCGGCCTAGAATTGGCCCTGATTTATTTATTCAACTTTTTATTTTATTTAACTTGTATTTATCCTCGAGAGATGATTAGTGCTTATACAAATGTTTAAAAAAAAATTAAAAATAATATATAAGTTGAGTATGTTGGTTACGTTTGAATAACCTTATGATATGATACAGTTTACACACGTGTGTGTGTGTGTCTGTGTCTGTGTCTGTGTCTGTGGCTGTGTGTGTGTGTGTGTGTGTGTGTGTGTGTGTGTGTGTGTGTGTGTGTGTGTGTGTGTGTGTGTGTGTGTCTGTGTCTGTGTCTGCATGTCATTAAATAAAGTCAGATGGATTCTGGTGGATAGACAATTATACTTTTCAGTAACAGCGCAAGTGAAATGGGTTTAAAGGTGCAGTCAGTGATTCTGGAGAACGCTTGTTGTCAAAATCACTTTTTTTAATCAAAATCAGTGAATATCTCCTCATGATCCACTACCTGTCTGTACTGTGTGTGTGCACTGAAAAAATAAGTAGTGTTAATACACAGCCTAGGCTCTGTAAACTGGTATTTAAACTAAGGGGCCACACCTTAGCTGGCCACATTGCCCATTTACAGAGCCTT
>NC_137235.1:1647462-1649962 GCF_949987685.1 Ammodytes marinus | reverse complement strand
GGTAAGAATAGCACACACACATACTCAGTCAGTCAGTCAGTCAGACACACATACACACACAGTACAGAGACACACACACACTCACACACACACACACACACACACACACACACACACACACACACACACACACACACACACACACACACACACACACACACACACAGACAGATAGACACACACACAGACACAGACACAGACACACACACACACACACACACAGTACAGAGACACACACACACACACACACACACACACACACACACACACACACACAGTACAGAGACACACACACACACACACACACAGTACAGAGACACACACACACACACACACACAGTACAGAGACACACACACACACACACACACACACAGACACACACGCTGAGGGCACATGTGTTGATCTGCCCTCGTAATTTATTCACCCCAATACCGGCACATTTCATACACACAGCAGTTCATCCAGACATTGTTTGACCTGGTTAGTCAGAAGCCCCTTTTACACAGCCAGTGAAAGCCTTTCGGCCCTCCGCCCTGCTGTATAAATGCGACCGTTGCGGAACGGGGGAAGAAAGGTGCGAGAGATTGTTCCGGGAATTTTACTACCTCGGGGGGTAGTAAGATTCCCGACACGATCAGTTCCGCCTCTCTGTTTAAATGCTCCAGCTTGTTGTAGCGAGATCAACTGGCACATCGTGGGGACAGTAAAATACGGCCCTCTTACTGCAAGCTCCAGCACTTCTGCTCTCAATTCACCGGCCAGTGTTGTTGTTGTTAAGCAGCTGACCGGCGCGGCGCTAAATGTTTACGTCACACCTGACGCTGTTTACAAGCACCTCTTTCATTCCGGAGCGCTGTGTAAAAGGAGCTACTGATGCGCCAGCAGGCCGGCGTTGCTTGGTTCTGTGTAAATAACACAGAAGCAAGCAAAGCCGGCATATTGGAGTGATGTTGTTCCGTCAATATGCCGCAATCTCTGTGTAAAAGGGGCTTATGTCAGTCAGTGAAAAGCCGAAAAGCATTGATAATGTGACGATAGTAAATGTAAAAGGGGCTTACGTGAATGCTTGAGAACATTTGTATATGTGTCATCTCATATCCATGCATACTGTGTGTCTGTGTGTGTGTGTGTGTGTGTGTGCGTGTGTGTGTGTGTGTGTGTGTGTGTGTTTGTGTGTATGTGTGTGTGTGTGTGTGTGTGTTTGTGTGTGTGTGTGTGTGTATGTGTGTGTGTGTATCACCCTCATACTCATACATGCATGTGTGTGTGTGTGTGCGTGCGTGTGTGCGTGTGTGTGTGTGTGTGTGCGTGCGTGCGTGTGTGTGTGTGCGTGTGTGTGTGTGTGCGTGCGTGCGTGCCTGCGTGTGTGGGTGTGTGTGTGTGCGTGCATGTGTGCGTGTGTGTGTGTGTGTGTGTGTGCGGTTGCTTCCCACAGGGCGCTCAGGCTCTGTTCTCGATGGAGAAGTTAAAGAACGTTTCATTTGAAGAGGAATACACCAAACTGTTCCCCCCTCAACCCAACCCGCCTTTTGTCTGAGTTATACCCTGTTTCTGTCCCCACTACCACTGATTTAACCTGCATACAACCCAGTATATACACTGCACTTGTTTAAGGGCCCTAGAGATGTTTTGGATTAGTATGCAGAACTCGAAACTTTAGTTATCTCAACATAAGATAATGAATTAAAGGGGGGGCGCCCTTAGCTCAGTTGGTAGGACGTCCCCCCCCCCCATGGGCCTCGGCCAGCAGCGGACCCGGGTTTGATTCCAGCCCGCGGTCGTTCTCTGCATGTCACTCCCCTCTCTGCCCCATTTCAACTCTGTCTCTACACTATCAATAAAGCGTAAAAATTCAAAAAAAATATCTTAAAAAAAAAAAAATTACTATGTTGTTAAGGAACACATATATGCTGGTGTTAATATTTAAAAAAATTGCAATATGTTAAATATATATATATATATATTTTAAGACATTCCGATTCTGATTCAATTGTTGATCAGTTCACATGACACAACAGTCACTCGGCCAAATACAGAGAGTAACGGATAACAGGCTGCTTAAAGGTGCAGTGTGTAATATGACATCATCAAGAAAGTTCTACAAAGTTCTAGAATGCAGCGCTCCCTGGGTAACCCCACCCCTTTAGAATAATAACAGAAGCTACAGTGGCCTTCAAGGTCAAGAACAATTCTAAATTTTAAACAATACACCTGATGACATTCCAACTATGACACTTTCAAGATGGCGGCACTAGGCCTTGGTCCAAAATATGCAGAAATATGGACATATATGAGACTCTTTCTAAGGGGGAAAAAAATCATTCAAAACATTTTTTTCAGCTATTATGCACTAAATTAAATGTACTTATGGATATTATAATTACTTTCTACAAAATCTGCTAGGAAATAAAACCCAAAATGCTACACACTGCAGGTTTAAATCCCTGTAAGATTAACGGATAACAAGCTGCTTAACTCCCTGTGATCCTGTGTGGAGTG
>NC_137235.1:1622462-1644962 GCF_949987685.1 Ammodytes marinus | reverse complement strand
AATACACGGACCCCAGCCAGGACATAGCCGGAGCCGCTTACGCCTCGTTCGGAGGGGAAGATGTGGAGAGTCCGGTGGAAGGAGTCGGGGGCACGGCCAATAGTGACGGGGTGTTTGACGGGAGCGGGGGATACCAGCGTCAAGATTACTGAGAAAAATGGTTGTAGAAAATATACTGAGGGGAAGTTACCCACAGTTTTTGATTTAGAGGTTAGTTTTCTGTTAAAGGCCTACTTCACCGGTTGGAATATGAAGGTGCATTGAACTCGGAGATCCTATTTGGTATAAATGTGCAAAAAAAAAATTAATCGGATCATCCTAGCCTGAGAAAAGGCATAAAGAGTGTTTTATGGTCTCACTGCCTAACCCTTACATTTTCCTTCTTGTGACATCACAGTAAGGGTTAGGATTAACAGGACAGCTAGGCCAAGGGAAGACTGAGGGAAGAAAAACCTCATTCATTATATTATAATAGTGATTTTATAATGATAGAACGCCGGTGCCGTATGGGTGAAGTATTCCTTTAAGTTATAAAACTACTGGGTACATTTTTGGAAGGGAGTGTGTCTATGTTATCAGCCTGTTGGTCCCACATTTCTAAGTAATCCAATTTACAGCTCTGGAAAAAAATGAAGAGACCAGTCTGGATTTTTTTCTTCAATCTTCATCTCTACATTACTTAAAGGAAATTTTCTTAATGACAATATTTTTTGGGGGAAAATTTGGTAGAAATGTTTGTCAGTAGTTTATAGAATAAAAACCAAAATGTTCATTCTACTCAAACATATGCCTATAAGTGGTAAAACGAGAGACACTGAACATTTGGAGTGGTCTCTTATTTTTATCCAGAGCTGCATACTGAGGGGAAGTTGCCTATAATGTTTTCAATGTAGAAAATGTTAAAAAATAAACTGAAAAGAGTACCAATGAGCGCCAAGATTACTGAGAAAAATATACTGAGGGGAAGTAAGTAAATAAAGGAAGGGAAGTTACCAATTGTTGTTCAATGAAGAGATTGGGTTTGTGTTTTCATATCTACAGCTCTGAAAAAAAAATTAAATTTTTTTTTTCCAGAGCTGAGGGGAAGTTACCCGTAGTTTTCTTTTTTTTTTCAATGTAGAGATTGGTTTTGCAGTAATTATTCTTAGGTTTTCACACACACACACAGACACACACACACACACACACACACACACACACACACACACCATCCATACACACATATAAAGTATGTGTGTATGGCTGGTTGAGTGATACTGTATGTCCTTGCTATACCCCTGAGGAACCTATCATATTTATTTTTTAGATATTTGCCTTAGTGCCGACTGCCAAGATAACTCCATAGAACACAACATGCGTATTCTATTCTACAGTTCAGTTCTATTTCAGCATCTTAAAGGTGCAGTGTGTAATATGACATCATCAAGAAAGTTCTAGAATGCAACGCTCCCTGGGTAACCCCACCCCTTTCGAATAATAACAGAGGCTACAGTGGCCTTCAAGGACAAGAACAATTCTAAATTCTAAACAATGCACCTGATGACATTCCAACCCAACATGGATTCCTCCATAAGACTTGCCTGCTCAATGTACAAAATGCAATATTAATATTTGTAATTCTCCGCTCAGGAGGATAATTCAGATTATTGGCAGAGGTGATTTTACACCAATGAGGACATATTTATGAATGAGGATATTGATTTTAGCTAATAAATTACTTAAAATGTTACACAGTGCCCCTTTAACTAAACAAATTGTGTCTTGGTTTTCTCTCCCTTTACGACTTAAAAACCCTGATACATCCCAACGAGCATTTTGCCGTTATCATAGAGCAGGGGTCACCAACGCAGTGCCCGCAAGGACCATGAGGCGCCCGCAGGCCTGTTCTAAAAATATCATAATAATCTGTTTCCCACCTTTTTTAAGTCATTGTTGATCATTATTGTGAGAAATCGTTAACATGATCAGTGTCTTCACATAGATGAATATCATTCATCATTAATAATAATATATAACTAAAGGCAAGCTGAGCAAATGTGTTATTTCAGAAGAGTGTATCAAACTGGGCGCCCTTCGTATGACTCAGTACCCATGAAGTAGCCCTCAGGTTCAAAAAGGTTGGTGAGCCCTGTCATAGAGCATTCCAAACGGCCTAAACAGTCAACTCTCTACACCGTATAACAGCTGGGTATTTACGTATGTTTTGTTATCACATTATTTCATCGAATCGACAGATGCTACAGCCATGAACATGCATTTCTCAATGTTCTTAAAGGTGCTACGAGGAACTTTTTAAATATTTCTGAAACAGACTTAATGTTTTCCTCTGATGATCATTAATTACATGTAACAGCAAAACCAGACCATCAGTGCAAAGAATGCTTTTTTTTAATATAGTTTTTTCTTAATGCCTTTGTCATGGTTATACACTCACCCAGGAACAACAGCTGGCATAGTAAAAAAAACATTACCGCTTTTGTCCAAAAGGGGGCGCTAGAATTAACACAAACTGGAAGTTCCTCGGAGCACCTTTAAAGAATACATTATAGCTATCTCTCTATACATAAATGTAAATCAATAATTAAGTATATTAGAGTGTTTGACAAAAAATATCGACTTTATATTAGGGCATTGTGCTAATTCTGTATAAAAGTAAGAAAATAAAAATGTCCAGTTGAGTGTTATTGTGATATAAGATGTATAGATATATATATAACTATGGCGAGGTAATACATGCCTCCTTTATGTTAAAGGCCTACTTCACCGGTTGGAATATGAAGGTGTGTTGAACTCGGAGATCCTATGAAGTATAAATGTGCAAAAAAAATTGAAATCGGATCATCCTAGCCTGAGAAAAGGCAGAAAGAGTGTTTTATGGTCTCACTGTCTAACTCTAACCCTACATTTCTCTTTCTGTGATGTCTCCGAGTTCAATACACCTTCATATTCCAACCGGTGAAGTAGGCCTTTAACTTTCAGGGTTAAGAAGAAGATGTTTTTATTTTTTTGGGGATATTAATACTAACTATACGAAAGATACAGCAACAACAAATGTGACCAAATTATTCGAAGTATATATATATATATACAGCTCTGGAAAAAAATGAAGAGACCAGTCTGGATTTTTTCTTCAATCTTCATCTCTACATTCCTTAAAGAAAATGCTCTTAATGACAATATTTCTGGGGGGAATTTGGTAGAAATGTTGTCAGTATTTTGTAGAATAAAACCAAAATGTTCATCTTACTCAAACATATGCCTATACATAGTAAAACGAGAGACACTGAACATTTGGAGTGGTCTCTTATTTTTTTCCAGAGCTGCATAGCTAAACATATATACTTCATACTGTACAACCGTGTAGAAGTTAGAAATGTGTGACGTTTCTGTCCGTGAAGTCAATTTAAGAAGAGAAAAAAGCTTAATGAGGACCTATTATACTACTTTTCTGGTCTTAATTTCTTGTTAAAAACTGCTATAGAGCAACCTGACACGAATCACATCACAAAAAACTGTAGATTTTCGGGACACTCTTCCTCTTACCCTAGCGAGCACAGCAGTCTCTCTCTACACACTGCTTTGAGCTTCTCCGCCCCTCCCCCCCCCCCTGCTGCAAACCCCACTCCGTTGTGATTGGTTACCTTCCTTCCAGCAGCGGGAGATTTTCAGGAAGGTGGGGGCATGCAGCCGGTATGTAGATTTTCGGGAAGCTCTTTCTCTTATTTTGGCGATCCAGCACGTCCTGTCAACACTTTGCTTCTGCCATTGAAAAGTATCATAGGTCCTCTTTAAGGTTTAGATTCAAGAAAACATTCTGTACACATGTATGTTTTTTGATGTGTTCGATTTTAACCGATAAATGAATAAAAAATAAATAAAATACAGATAAAGATGTGTATGTTCTCTTTCTGTGTGTGTGTGTGTGTGTAGGTGTGTGTGTGTGTGTGTGTGTGTGTGTAGGTGTGTGTGTGTGTGTGTGTCTGTGAGTTGAATTTGTTTTTGCTATCATCTGTTTACCTGCTAAGGTAGAACCACAGGGTTAAGTGTGTGTGTGTGTGTGTGTGTGTGTGTGTGTGTGTGTGTGTGTGTGTGTGTGTGTGTGTGTGTGTGTGTGTGTGTGTGTGTGTGAATTACTGTTTATATTAACAACATATCATGTGTGTGTGTGTGTGTGTGGGTAGGTATATAAGTTAATTATTGTTCATGTTTTCATTAGTGGTGACAGTGAGACAGACAGAAATGTGGCGCATGTCTCCCCCTTGTGGTGAGACTTTTCTATTTAGTCTCACGTCATGGCTGCTACTACAAGGCCGGGCCTAGCTATTGATTTGGTGGGATGATGCAGCATATTTGTACGCGTTTTTTATTCATTAATTTTACGGTTTAACCTGTTCATCAAAAGAGTTTAGTGTAAGAAAGTGTAGATAGCAGGGGCGTCAGCTCACCCAATACCATACAGGGGCACAATAGGGCACCAAAAAAAAATGCGAGCGCGCGAAGCGCGCGAGCTAAAAATTTTTTGGGCAATTATTTATTTAAAAAAAGCATGGGCACAGATAATTAATGCAAGCACGCGAGCAAATATTTTATAGCACTTATTTATTATCATAAAGCGTATCTTCATTAAATATCTGTCAGCAAACATGAACTTGAAAACTGAAAACTTGAAAAGTGCAACTGTAAAAGGAAAAACAAAAAAACACCTCTACATACATACATGTCTGTGTTTATCATTTCTATTTCAGACCATCCTATGATGTGTGATGGTGATGATCCTATGAGGTGTGTATATCATGGCCAGAAAGATAGGGGAGCTGTTCATTTTTTTAACAGTAAACGGTAGCGCCTCTGCTTCATTTTTGCGAAGCTGTCGATCAATTGTGACTGGCTTAATTTGGAGAGTTCTCCTCGCTCAACCGACATGATGGCAAGATGATGAAGCCTATCTTGCCCCATTGTGCTCCTCAACCAAGTGTGAAGGCGTCTCAGTACGCTGAATGTCCTTTCACAACTGCAGCTGGACACAGGAATGGTCAGACATATTTTAATGACCTGTGTCAGTGTAGGGAACATGACATTATCGAGTAAACCGAAAAGACATTGCATGTCAGTAATTGGCAGGCTCTCCTGCTTTCTGTCCAGGTAATGTTTCGCTACCCACACCTCCTCTTGTTTAAGATCAACATTGTAGTGATCTGCGAGACCTCTGAGGTCCTCCTCTTTGAGAAAGGTGCTCGAGCCTGGGTTACAGGCCTGAACACCCTTCAGAACAACGCTGTTCAGAGATGAAAAGCGTTGCTCCAGCTCCGCAATCATCCTGTCTAGGCAAGGTAGGTAGACATTTGTTCTCAATTTTTCAGCATTGCCTAGGTCACTCGCTGCCCCACAACTAGACTCGACTATGTACTCCTCCAGGCGTCTTTGCTTTTTCCTTTGTCTTGGAACACATGACTCAGGGATTTGGTGCGTTTCGCACAAGGCCTTTGCACGGTCATATACCTCCGTCGCTTTGGGGTCAGTGCGCATTTCTTTTAGAGTGGCACACACAGCGCATTTAAACTCCTCTGCTTTTGCCAGGTCCACAGTTTCACTTTGCAGGTATTTGTGAAGACTTTCTGTCACAGACAAAAAAGTCTTGAAGACCATCAACAGATAAATTGTGGTGAACTTGGCAAGGTTGGCATGCAAACCCACAGCCGTGGGGTTGCTGATGTTGGACAGGCACGTGAGAACTGCGGGGAAATTCTCTATCATGGCGTTGATTGACCTCAGCTGGCACGACCATCGGGTCTTGGACAGCTGTACCAGCTCAGAAGGCTGTAAGCCAAGCTGTTTCTGGGTCTCCTTAAACTTGTCGTGGTTAACGAGGGAGCCTGAAAAGAATGTATACACATTCTGCAGGAGGTCAAATAAATTCCTGGCCTCTGGTATGGCTTGACATGTGCAACACAGCACTAAATTCAATTGATGTGCATAGCAATGCACATAAATGGCCATGGGATGGTTCTCTCTGAACTTAGCTTGGACCCCTCCAACAGTCCCACTCATGACTGAGGCGCCATCATAAGCCTGTGCAACCACCTTCACATGATCTATGCCATTCAATCTTAGCTGATCTTCAATTGCAGTGGTAATGGACTCTGCGTCAAACCCTTTCAAATCTGTCATGGCTAGCAAATGCTCTTTCACACTCCCCCCAGCAACATAACGAACACACACAGCTAGCTGCTCAGTGGTGCCATCTCTCGCTTCATCTGCCATTACTGAAAACATTCCAGCCTCCTTTATTTCTTGACTGATAGCTTTTACTATCTCTTGGGCACAGCATTGAATGACCTCATTTTGGGATGAAGGTGATAAGTATGTACTGTGAGATGGTGGTGAATATGCCTGAAGAAAAGGATCAAACTCTTTCAAGAGGTTCATACACTCCAGAAAGTTTCCCTGGTTGTCGCTGGACATGCCCTCATCATGGCCACGGAATGGGATATTTTGTTTACCCAAAAACTTGGTAACAGCCACAACCCGGCTGAGGTACTCGCGTCTCTCTTTGATTTCACGCTCACTTGCAGAATCCAACTGCTCGACAACACTGCCATGAGCCGCACTGGCTTTATAACTACACCAAGACTCCATGCTTGCCTTATGGGCTGGTGATTTCTCATGCTCTCTATAGACATCCAGAGCTTTTTTCCAATTTTGAAAGCCAGTGTTTACAAAGGTGTCATTCTTCAAATGTTTCCCAAATATTCTACAGGGAAAACAAAAGGCTGCATCTTTAGACTTGGAATATTCCAGCCATGTAAAGCTTTCAAACCAGTTGGCGTTAAAGGATCGATTCTTGGCACCAAAGTTGTGCTGGGGATATTTTGACAACTTAACTTGGTTTGGGCCAGACTCCTTTCCCCCAAGATCACTTGTATGTCCCTCAACATTGTGGACACTGCTTTTTTCTCTTGCCCCCAGTCTAATGTTCTCTGCCACTGTGGCAACTGTTTTCTCAGTCTCATATCTGGGGTGTGATCTCTCTGGCCTGTCTGTCTCCTGTTGTCCTTCCTTCTCTCTCTGCATTTCCCCTGCCTCAACCAGCTCATTCTCTTCTGCCCTCTGATTCTCCTGTCTGGTGCAACATACAAAAAATCATATGATCAATAATTACCTCAGATAACCATTAAAAGTTCAAATAAAATTAATCAAATCTAAGCTGAGTCTCACCTGTCAGTGTCATCCCTCAATGCCAACTCTACCTGCGTCCCTTCTATCTGCTCCTCTCCTCCTCTGCACTCTGCTGCACTGAGTCTTGAAGCAACAAGAACATATTACAGTCTCCTGTCTGCATTTTCACTATCTAGATTTTTATATATGCATATGTAAAGTTACTTGTGTATAACCTGTTTGCAGTTATTCCTAAATAATATGAAAGTAATAGTCATATCACCTCTGCTCGTGCTCATCAACATACCTCTCTCCTTCACCTTTTCCTTCAACTCCTCCATCACCTCCTCCGGCACTCTGCTGCTCCTCTTTGTCTGGACAGATATGTAACTGTTAGGCTTGGGCTAGTGACCAGTGGTCAACTCAACTGGGTTATTACCTAAAAGTGGTTTGCATTGCCTTGTTACCTAGCGTACCTCTCTCATTTCTCCTTGCTGCTTTATCCCTGCTCCGAGCGAATAACTTTCTGATATCCATCTACAAGAACAATGTTGTTTGAGTTGAATTGAGATCAAAATCATAACTAATACAGTAGGCTGTTATATCTAGTTCCGGTCACTGAGATAACAAATAATTCAATGCCAGCAAAAGATCATAAAATAACATAGCCTACTAGTACAACATACTTCTTCCATAACTCTCTACATACCTGACACACCAAAAAAACGAATAGTAAAAACAGGACATTCGTCTATATGCATGCTATGAATGATACCTATCAATTTTTTTTTTCTACATTATGTTTCTACTGTCTTGAAAGTAACCACCTGTATGTCATCATGCCCCCTTAATGTCTGTGCTTTTGACTGTAGGCCTACTCGAGCAGAAAACACCAGAATGAGAATAATTTCAGAATCATTCATTTTCAACTTTGAGACCAACGTGTGCTTGAGCTGCTTAAGCCAGTCTGCTTATTTAAGCATGCACTGGGCTATTTTTAAAAGCAATAGCGTACAAAACAGCTTTCACCTCCGAGTGTTGTATTCTGTTATAAATTGCGCTAGTATAACATCGGTGCCATTGGTTCCAGGCAACTTGAGAAGATGTCTTATACAGTATGCCGATAGCTAGCTAACTAAGCTGACAAGACAACTTGGATACCCCATCACGGGATCATCACCTCCTGAAAACACGAACGTAAAGAATCGAGAAACACCATAAGATGGCATGTAGTGTGAACCCGACATTTGTGATCTTTCTCCGATCAACAGGTCCAGCTTAAACAGTTATCGCTACAGTTTAATATATTAGCGAACTGTCTGGCTACTATAGCATAAAGACGTGACCACATTAGCTAATAACACCACTTCAGAGACGCCCCTTCACCTTATTTGATGAAAGGCATACACATTTGTTAGACATTCTATGCTTCCAGAGGATAAAAATGTAACGCTTACTGTTTACTTCACTTCACGCCGGCCGGAGTCGGAGTGAATGGTCGCTGACGCTGTGCTGGACAGGTTCAAAAAGTAGTGTGTGCATTCGTCACGTACATTTCATTGCAGCGGCCGGCCAATGAGGGGGGCACCATGCATATAGGCCTATTTTAAGAAAAAAAAATGCAAGCATGCATTCTGTAGATTGCCAGATGAGTCAGACTTAAAAAAAAAAAATTAAAGGTATAAATAAATAAATTTATTAAAAAATCAGTGCCCCCAGGCATACCCAGGCACCGCAGATCCACAACGGGGCACGTGCCCCGGTGAAAAGGGTCTGCCGACGCCGATGCTTGTGACGCAGTTTATTTTCTCCTCTAAAGCTCCAGCTGAAGGTAAGAGATCAACTCGGCTCTAATTTTTAATAATAATAATGATCATAAGTTATTATATTTTATTATTTCTAGTAAAAGTCTAGTTCCAGTAGAAACGGAAATGTTGTGGAATGTGTCCAAACTCATAACTCAGAGTTTCACAGGGAACTAGAGACGAAGGAGGTGACACAGCCGACACAAATATCCTCCATTTTGTGTTAATGTTATATTATTATTAGTACTAGTTACATATGAGTTTGTTGATGCAGCAATCTAATCGTACAATGTGTTGTTAGTACGTTAACTGCAGTAAAGGAGCTGAGCACTTCAGCAGGAAACTTTGTATCTGACATCATGTTACTTTACACCTTTACATTGTACTCACATGAAATATTTTCCTTCTGCTGTCTCATGGAAGGACATTTTGTTCATTATACCTGTAGTAAAATGTTGCATTTCACCGTGTAATAGCAGTGGTGGTAGTGAGTACTTGTTGTTTACAGGCCTGCTGTACTTCACATTCTGGCTCTAATCTGGCGCCATCTGCTGAACGTTAAAACAGAGGATGTTTGAAATCGTCACCCTCTTAAAATAATGGCCTAAGTCACTTTTTGGCCAAAATGATTTGTTTGCTTAAATCATCTCCTCATGATGCTGGCCACCTCTGGTAAAACGGCCTAATTCCTCAGTTGAACAGATCATGTGATTGTACTTGACATAGGTCATTATACCATATTACCAGAATGTCAAGAGTGTGTTTCAGGCCATTCTATTTTGCCTAAGTCAAAATTTACTGTTAATTTTTTTTTTCAAGGACATTTCACAAGTGTGTAAAATGGCTTCAGTCACAACTTAAACATTATTATAAAGGGTTTATTCCTATTATGTCACATAATTGACATACATTGTTATTACAATGTCAAGAGTCATCTTTTGACATAACCTGTTTGAGTGAAATTATTAATGAATATCATATATTCAATCGTTGGTTAAGTTTTTCGTGTTTCCTGAAAACACTGAAAAAATGACTTAGGCCATTATTTTAAGAGGGTGACGAAATGATAAAATCAGACATTTTATTGTCTGTGACGTGGCTCACACAGGAAGAATGAAAACACTTGTTTTAAGATTGTGGGTAGCTCAGCCTATAATATCACTTAATTATTGATTATAATTTGTTTTAATAATCTGAACGTGAAAAGTCACTTAAGCTGTCAGATAAATAAACACAAACAGATAAACAACAGGATTGACCAATGAAATGCAGCTGTAGCTCCACCCACACACACACACACACACACACACACACACACACACACACACACACACACACACACACACATACACATACACACACACACATACATCTTCCTCTGCCTCACACTTTCTGACTGAATTCACCTGTCATTAATGTGTTATTCATTTGTGTAACTGCCATGTCCCTGGGATGCTATTCAGTTGATGTTGATGTGTTTTCTCTCCAGGTGAATGTGAGTGTGAAGGATTGGGCTCTGCTATGGATTGGCGTGAGGACAGAGAGGAGGGAAAGGAACATGGCGGCCGGACCAAAACTCAGAGGTGACATGAGGATCTCTAATTGTCCATGACTAATATCACTGCACCATCATTATTCACTCTCAAAGCTCTGTGTGTGTTGTGTTCAACAGACCAGACTCTCCTGGACCTGTACCCAGCTGTTGGTCCTTAAAGAGTGACTGGTCAAAAGATGATGTCATTGATTTTAAAGGACAACAACCGTCTACTGCAGAGAGGTAAACTGTCACTAACATTTAAATATCACTGATTACTAACTGTTACTGTAAAAAACAGTTAGGGCCCATGTAGGAACCAATCTGTGGTTCCACAGATACTCCACGGAAAGACAGACCGTTTTTGACCACAAGCAAACACACACACACACACACACACACACAAACACTGACTTCACGCCATACAACCAATGCAGTAAAGGTCATTTGTTTGTACTTTGGTTAACATATTGGAGTTGAGGAAATGGCAAATAAACTCAACAAATGTTTTTAACTGCAAGTATGACTTTGACTCACAAGGAAAAGTACATCAAGAAGTGTTTCCATGGTACAGAATATCTGGGCTTAAAGAGTGGGCTGAATGAACCTTTAAGATTAAATTGTCATTACTGTTTTTTTAACAGGATCCATCCTGGACCTGGAACCAGCTTTTTTGACTTAAATAGTTTCTGGTCAAATCCAACCAAAGGAAAACAACCGTCCGCTGCAGAGAGGTAAACTGTTACTAACATTTAAATATGCTGCACCGTCATTATTCACTCTCAAAGCTCTGTGTGTGTTGTGTTCAACAGACCAGACTCTCCTAGACCTGTACCCAGCTGTTGGTCCTTAAAGAGTGACTGGTCAAAAGATGATGTCATTGATTTTAAAGGACAACAACCGTCTACTGCAGAGAGGTAAACTGTCACTAACATTTAAATATCCCTGATTCATGGTTTAAAAGTTTATTTTCAGCATGGTTCTTCTTCACAGTCCTGTATATTCTCACATGTGAAAGCTGCTCAGTTCACCCTGTGTAGTCTGCTGAGCTGCGGTCCGTCCACGCCTTCCCGAGGGGATCACTCTCTTTGTTGCTTTCCCCAGGAGTCTGCCCTTGCCCCAGGCCGTTCCTGGGTACGCTCTGCAGACCCCTGAAGGGTTTGGGTAACCTTAACCCTAGATAAGATGTGAACTCATTTTCTATGAATTCTCCACAGAGTCCACAGAGTCGAACAGAAAATCTCAAAGGGTTCCATTGGTCAGTCTGCCCAGCAGCATCAAACACACCTGGACTCCACATTTCGGGTCTGTACATGTGAAATTACTACTTTCCATCTGTTCTGTTCACAACAACCTCCATGTTTAACTGTTTAGACCAGGGAACTGTCAGTCTGTCCATCATGGATCTGATGTTTGCTTCATGATTTTAGTTTGATCGTGTTGTTTATGTAATATTTTGTTCCAGCTGCTGGAAAAAAACATGGTCACGTTTGTGAAGAACGAGCTGAAGAAGATGCAGAAGCTTCTGAATACAGATTACCCAGAATGCTTAGAGGGTCAGAGTGAGGATGAGGAGCAGAGCAGCAGCAGAGTGGCATTTCTGAAGATCACACTGAACTTCTTGAGGAGCATGCAGCAGAAGGAGCTGGCTGACCTTCTGTGGAGCAGTAAGATGATGTCTCTAATGGTTTAACATGATGGTGTAATGGACTAAAGGCTCAAGAGATGGAGGGACAAATGTTTATACAGTATATGTTTATAATTGCATCATAAACCACTCATTGATCTAATCTTATGTGTATCCATTCAGAAAGTCATGCTGGAGGTTGTCAGCGAGAACTCAAGTCTAACCTGAAGAAAAAGTTCCAGTTCCAGTATATGTTTGAGGGGATTTCCAAAGCAGGAGAATCAACCCTTCTGAATGAGATCTACACAGAGCTCTACATCACGGAGGGAGGGACTGGAGAGGTCAATGATGAACATGAGATCAGACAGATTGAAACAGCATCCAGGAAACCATACAGACCAGAAACAACCATCAGGCAAGAAGACTTCTTTAAAGCCTCATCTGGAAGAGATGAACAAATCAGAACAGTGATGACAAAGGGAGTGGCTGGCATTGGGAAAACAGTCTTAACACAGAAGTTCACTCTGGACTGGGCTGAAGACAAAACCAACCAGGACATTCAGTTCACATTTCCATTCACGTTCAGAGAGCTGAATGTGCTGAAAGACAAACATTTGAGCTTGGTGGACCTTGTTCATCACTTCTTTACAGAAACCAAAGCAGCAGGAATCTGCAGCTTTGAAGAGTTCCAGGTTGTGTTCATCTTGGATGGTCTGGATGAGTGTCGACCTCCTCTGGACTTCAAAAAAACAATGATCCTGACTGATGTGACAGAGTCCACCTCAGTGGATGTGCTGCTGACAAACCTCATAAGGGGATATCTGCTTCCCAAGGCTCGCCTCTGGATAACCACACGACCTGCAGCAGCCAATCAGATCCCTCCTGACTGTGTTGGCATGGTGACAGAGGTGAGAGGGTTCAATGACTCACAGAAGGAGGAATACTTCAGGAAGAGATTCAGAGATGAGGAGCAGGCCAGAAGAATCATCTCCCACATCAAGTCATCCCGGAGCCTCCACATCATGTGCCACATCCCAGTCTTCTGCTGGATCACTGCTACAGTTCTGGAGAATGTGTTGAAGACCGGAGAGGGGGGAGAGCTGCCCAAGACCCTGACTGAGATGTACATCCACTTCCTGGTGGTTCAGGCCAAACTAAAGAACATCAAGTATGATGAAGGAGCGGAGACAGATCCACACTGGAGTCCAGAGAGCAGGAAGATGATTGAGTCCCTGGGAAAACTGGCCTTTGAGCAGCTGCAGAAAGGAAACCTGATCTTCTATGAATCAGACCTGAGAGAGTGTGGCATCGATATCAAAGAAGCCTCAGTGGTCTCAGGAGTTTTTACACAGATATTTAAAGAGGAGAGTGGACTGTACCAGGACAAGGTGTTCTGCTTTGTCCATCTGAGCGTTCAGGAGTTTCTGGCTGCTCTTCATGTCCATCTGACATTCATCAACTCTGGAGTCAATCTGATGTCAGAAGAACAAACAACCTCCAAGGACTCTGCAGAGACACAGTTCTACCAGAGTGCAGTGAACAAGGCCTTACAGAGTCCAAATGGTCACCTGGACTTGTTCCTCCGCTTCCTCCTGGGTCTTTCACTGCCGACCAATCAGAATCTCCTAAAAGGTCTGCTGACACAGACAGGAAGTAGCTCACAGACCAATGAGGTAGCCATCGAGTTCATCAAGAAGAAGATTGAGAATTCTCCCTCTGTAGAGAGAAGCATCAATCTGTTCCACTGTCTGAATGAACTGAATGATCGTTCTCTAGTGGAGGCGATGCAAAAGGCCCTGAACTCCGGACGTCTCTCCACAGACAAACTGTCTCCTGCTCAGTGGTCCGCTATGGTCTTCATCTTACTGTCCTCAGGAAAAGATCTGGACGTGTTTGACCTGAAGAAATACTCTGCTTCAGAGGAGGCTCTGCTGAGGCTGCTGCCAGTGGTCAAAGCCTCCAACAAAGCTCTGTACGTAGGATTTATTCACCAATTAATTATCGCTATCTTACAACTGAAACAAAACTATTTTACTTACTGTTGTCTCTCCAGGTTGAGTGGCTGTAACCTCTCAAAGAGAAGCTGTGAAGCTCTGTCCTCAGTTTTCAGCTCCTCCTCTAGTCTGAGAGAGCTGGACCTGAGTAACAACCACCTGCAGGATTCAGGAGTGAAGCATCTGTCTGCTGCACTGAAGAGTCCAGACTGTAAACTGGAAACACTCAGGTCAGGCTTCATGCACCAGTTCAACTGAAGATTTAACTTCTGATTTACATCAGTTTATAACAAGTAAACCTGTGTGTGATTGTGTCTGCTACAACGATTTATCAAAGGATATTTAAATAACAATTAGTTTCCAATTCATGCGTGTGTGTGTGTGTGTGTGCGTTTCCTTGTCTGTGTGTGTGTGTGTGCATGTGTGTTTCTTCGGATGTTTGTGTGTGTGCTTTATATGGACTACAATATATATAATTCAGTTCATTGTGTACGTGTGTGCCAGTGGTCAAAGCCTCCAACAAAGCTCTGTACGTAGGATTTATTCACCAATTAATTATCGCTATCTTACAACTGAAAAAAAACTCTTTTACTTACTGTTGTCTCTCCAGGTTGAGTGGCTGTTTCCTCTCAGAGAAAAGCTATGAAGCTCTGTCCTCAGTTCTCAGCTCCTCCTCTAGTCTGAGAGAGCTGGACCTGAGTAACAACGACCTGCAGGATTCAGGAGTGAAGCATCTGTCTGCTGCACTGAAGAGTCCAGACTGTAAACTGGAAACACTCAGGTCAGGCTTCATGCACCAGTTCAACTGAAGATTTAACTTCTGATTTACATCAGTTTATAACAAGTAAACCTGTGTGTGATTGTGTCTGCTACAACGATTTATCAAAGGACATTTAAATAAACTTCTGCAGTTGTTTCTAGACTCAAATAATTAGTTTCTAATTCATGCGTGTGTGTGTGTGTGTGTGCGTTTCCTTGTCTGTGTGTGTGTGTGTGTGTGTGTGCATGTGTGTTTTTTCGGATGTTTGTGTGTGTGCTTTATATGGACTACAATATATATAATTCAGTTCATTGTGTATGTGTGTGCCAGTGGTCAAAGCCTCCAACAAAGCTTTGTATGTAGGATTTATTCACCAACTAATTATCGCTATCTTCAGTGTTGTGCCTGAACGCGTTCAATGAACGATCATTCATGAATTTGTTCATATTGGGGGCGAACGTGAACTGAACGTATGTATTTCTGCCTCATGAACGTTTTTGCGAACAAACTCATTCTGGCGTTTGTGAACGGCGCTCTTACAGTCGTTCAATCGTTCATCTAGTGCCAGATTTCCATAGAAAACCCCCGCTAAAAGACATCGTAAACAGCCCTTAATATGTAGCTGAAAAACACCCAATCTGGCAACACATGCCACCACAGCATCGCACCGCCGCTGCGTCATCAAAATACGAAACACCGTGGAAAAAAACTAAAAAAAATGAATGCAGCAGCACTTACTCAGACCATGGACCTAGCCTCAGGCTCTACCCTCTTCTTCGTATGATTGTTACCTACCTCAGATTGTGTTTGTGTTAATAAGTATGTCAACACATCTTCTGGACTTTGTTGTTAACAGCAGGCCCTACACTGCAGTTTAGAATGGTCTCCTTGAGGGTTTTACTAGTTTAAGTTGTAGGCTAATTTGTTTGTAGAACATGCCTGGTATATTTTTTCAGTATTGCTTTATTTGAATGAAATTTCATGTGAATTGTTTCCAGGTTTGGAAAATTATAAAAATGGAAAAACATTTGCACCTTAACCGTTTTTGTTTGAATAATTCTTCATTAAAAAGACCATTAAAACAGCAACTTTTTCCTCATGTTTTTGAGAATATACTGTAGGGGTAAAAGCTGCAGCTGGCTTCTAGTGTGGACTGAATGTTATTTAAATAATTTCTGTCTGTGGTTCTATATGGTATGTGCCAATTCTTTAGAAAAATAATAGCCTGCAGCAACATATTAAAAAAAATAACTATGAACTAGTTCATTTTTGAACTGTGAACTTAGTTCATAATTTTGAATTATGAACTATGAACTGAACTAGTTCATTTTAAAGGGTGTGAACTGAACTTTGAACTAGTTCACGTAGAAAAAGAACTTTCCCAACACTGGCTATCTTACAACTGAAAAAAAACTCTTTTACTTACTGTTGTCTCTCCAGGTTGAGTGGCTGTTTCCTCTCAGAGAAAAGCTATGAAGCTCTGTCCTCAGTTCTCAGCTCCTCCTCTAGTCTGAGAGAGCTGGACCTGAGTAACAACGACCTGCAGGATTCAGGAGTGAAGCATCTGTCTGCTGCACTGAAGAGTCCAGACTGTAAACTGGAAACACTCAGGTCAGGCTTCATGCACCAGTTCAACTGAAGATTTAACTTCTGATTTACATCAGTTTATAACAAGTAAACCTGTGTGTGATTGTGTCTGCTACAACGATTTATCAAAGGACATTTAAATAACAATTAGTTTCCAATTCATGCGTGTGTGTGTGTGTGCGTTTCCTTGTCTGTGTGTGTGTGTGTGCATGTGTGTTTCTTCGGATGTTTGTGTGTGTGCTTTATATGGACTACAATATATATAATTCAGTTCATTGTGTACGTGTGTGCCAGTGGTCAAAGCCTCCAACAAAGCTCTGTACGTAGGATTTATTCACCAATTAATTATCGCTATCTTACAACTGAAACAAAACTATTTTACTTACTGTTGTCTCTCCAGGTTGAGTGGCTGTAACCTCTCAAAGAGAAGCTGTGAAGCTCTGTCCTCAGTTCTCAGCTCCCAGTCCTCTAGTCTGAGAGAGCTGGACCTGAGTAACAACGACCTGCAGGATTCAGGAGTGAAGCATCTGTCTGCTGCACTGAAGAGTCCAGACTGTAAACTGGAAACACTCAGGTCAGGCTTCATGCACCAGTTCAACTGAAGATTTAACTTCTGATTTACATCAGTTTATAACAAGTAAACCTGTGTGTGATTGTGTCTGCTACAACGATTTATCAAAGGATATTTAAATAAACTTCAGCAGTTGTTTCTAGACTCAAACAATTAATTTCCAATTAATTTGTGTGTGTGTGTGTGTGTGTGTGTGTGTGTGTGTGTGTGTGTGTGTGTGTGTGTGTGTGTGTGTGTGCGTGTGTGTGTGTGTGTAGTCTGTCAGGATGTCTGATCACAGTGGAAGGCTGTGCTTCTCTGGCCTCAGATCTGAGCTCCAACCCCTCCCATCTGAGAGAGCTGGACCTGAGCTACAACCATCCAGGAGCCTCAGGAGTGGAGATACTGTCAGCTGGACGGGACAGTCCCCTCTGGAGACTGGCCACCCTCAGGTATGAAGAGGCTGCTGTCAGTCTGACGGAGGAGGAAGAGCTGGACACATTTTCTCATATGACCCTGACACACCAATGGTGTTTTTCCACATACATGTGCTGGCTAAAAAAAATGCTTATGTGTGTGAATGTATTTGACCACTGAATCTACAGTTGCTCAACTTTGAGTCTAATGAAAACATAATTAAAGATAATGAGCTGCCCTAGTTTATAGTAAACTGAAGTTTACCTTTATTGTGATCAAAATGCTAATCTTATTTTCCATTATACATTTGCATTGAGCTTACAGACAAAGCGCTCAGTATTTGCCACATGCGTGTAGCAGTTATGCTATGCAGCAATCATTTTGGCTTTAATGACACAGTGCAATGTGTGTTGAATAGGGTTGTCATGTTACTGGTGTTACTCTGTGTTGAATCACACACCTATAACACAAGTTGCCATCCTGCAATCCTCAGTGCGCAATGTGTTGGTTTTCATGTATGTATTTCAGTTTTAGAGAATAACTTCGAGTGTTGTGTCTGGCAGAGCAGTGGAGGGTTTTTACATGCTGTTGCTGGCTTCCCCGTATTGAGCTCCCCCTCAAACTCGGAAACAATTCGCTCACAGCCAACCTGTGGCAGAAATACCCTCATAAACTCTGGAAAATGAAGCGTGGGGGTTTGGATTGAGCAGCGGCCCTTATAACCAGCTAGATTAAGATCCGCCGTTCCTTTTCTTTGGTGATTTACAGGACAACGGGCCGCCGTTGATAATGTTACCAGAGTTACCAGTGTTATACTGCGTGACTAGTTAATTCCCGTTAAGTCATCCCGTGAGCTCCTCGGGGGCTAAAGAGTATGGTGTTGACATGCTGGTGAGAAAGCAACACACTATGTTTATTCCTTTTGTCTTAAATAGTTTTTTTGTGGCGTTTGCGGGTTAGATTTAGCCATTTCTCTGAAACGTGAAGACGTTCCATCAAAATATTTCCCCCCCGGCACTATTTTGCACGGAATAAAAACAGGCCAGCCCAGTTTCCCCCCGGATAGACGGCTCTAAATGGCGTGATTCCAGACCATACTTCTTGTAGTTTTGGTCTGGCTTTGCGAGACTACTGAAAGATTGATGACGCTGATTCCTCATCATTCAGTGACGTCATCGCAGCCCGTTTGGAGGCGAAGGTCTATCTCAGAGTGGTTACAGTGGCAATGAAAATGTAAATCAGCCGAGCACGGTTTGACTCAACTGGGCCTAAAGAGCCAGTGGATAAAAGCCATAAGCTAATGTAGTGTCCATGTGTGCATCTGAAAGAGGATGTCCTGGTCTTACTCTCCCCCCTCTCCTTTCAGGGTGGAGCCTGCTGGCGTCCAATGGCTGACACCAGGTCTGAGGAAGTGTAAGTGTGTTTATAATGTTCATAATCATCAAACTGTCAATCAATGAGCAGATGATCGGTTAATAACTGCTGCTGTGTTCCTCTCCATCAGATTTCTGTGAACTCACACTGGACACAAACACAGCAAACAGAAGACTCAAACTGTCTGACAACAACAGGGAGGTGACACGTGTTGGAGAGGAACAGCCATATCCTGATCATGCAGAGAGATTTGACCACTGTCCTCAGGTGCTGTGTAGTAATGGTCTGACTGGTCGCCATTACTGGGAGGTCGAGTGGAGCAGACAGGTTGCTGTATCAGTGAGTTACAGAAGAATCAGCAGGAAAGGAAATGGTGATGACTGTGTGTTTGGAGAGAATGATCAGTCCTGGAGACTGTTCTGTTCTGGTGATGGTGGTTACTCTTTCTGTCACAATAACAGAGAAACATCCATTCCTTCCTCCTCTGTCTCTGACAGAGTAGCAGTGTTTGTGGACTGTCCTGCTGGCTCTCTGTCCTTCTACAGTGTCTCCTCTGACTCACTGATCCACCTCCACACCTTCAACACCACATTCACTGAACCTCTGTATGCTGGGTTTGGGCTCAGCTCTGGTGCCTCATTGTCTCTGTTAGGCCTTTCACACCGCCGCAAAATCGGCGCTAGTTCTGGGCTAGTTCCGGGCCGTAAAAACCGGTTCAACTCATACCCCAGGATTGAGCAGGGTTTGAAGTGAACTGCTTGCGCCAGCGGCCGGGGGAGGGATTATCCTGACCAACCAGACCAACTAAAACCTCATGCCCGCCATGTTTAAAAACACCGCTACAACGAGACGTAAACATAACATAATTACCGAACGTAGCGATCAAATTGACCGGCGAGAATACTCTGTATGGGTCCTGTTTGGTTAAGAAAGCAAAGCGAGAGCTAACACGTGTAAAAATAAGACGTATTCGCCGCTGTTGTTGTGCTTAAAGCTAGCGGTAGCTTTAGCGTTAGCCACAAGAGCAGCGGCGTCGGGCGACGTACACACACGTTTACAGTGACGTCATGACGTTGCTCTCTTGCCGGCTCCATGGCTGTCTCCGGTCGATGTGAAACCAACCGGTTCATAACTGGGATAAGGCTGTAACCAGTTTTGAACTGACCCCAACACCAGCCTGGAACTGACTCTTGGTTCATTTTGGTGTGAAAGGCCTATACGTGATGTGTAGGAGGGAGAGTCTGCACAGGATCACAGTTACAGAAATCGTACAGGTGTTTGTAGCAAATGAATCAGTGTTGCCTAGCTTGTATGTATTGACTGTTGACAATTGTGAACTTGACACCTAACATTAATTTTGTCCAAAAATTTTTTTTTAAACTAAAAAACTATTTATCATCATTGAAACCTGACAAAAACAATATAGGCAATTTTTTTAAACATAATTTGCCTTAATACACCACAATTTGTGGCTAAAATTAATCGGCATCAATCAAGTCAATGTTGAAGGGGGTGTGGAGAGACAATGGCTACTCATTCACATATTTTTGGCAATGCCCATTGTTAGATAACTTCAGGAAATCCATATTAATGTTGTGATACACAGTAGGAAAGATATGTATTTATTACAGATATTACTGGTTGCAGCAAAGAAAACAATTACAATACAATGGCTTCAAAAGGAGAAGCCAAACCAAGCTGAATGGCTTACAATTCTAAGAAATATTTACACTATGGAAAAAATTACATATTCGTTGAGACTACAGATGGAACTTTTCATTTTAAGATGGACACCAATAATGATGGTGATGGAGGACGGTTAGTACTAACACTGATTATATCTGACAGGTGAACTTGTGTATAGGTACAACCCATGTTTTGTTTTAAGTTGATGTTTGTTCATTTTACATTGTTTATTTTCAATGTTGTTATTCATTTTTTATTTCTTCACTTTCTTGTACTTCTGGACATATTCTCCTGTTGACTCAACTAGATACGTAAGAGCATATATGTTATGACCCCTTGTAAAGGATAGTGTTTCTAAGTGGCAGTAATTGTTGTAAAAGGAGATCTGAAGAACATTCAGAATAAAAAATATGTATTAAAAAAAAGAATTTGCCTTAATTATCACGTGTTACTCAATATCAATGTAGGCCTTATCAATATTAGATTATCAGGTATTATTATCATAGGCTATCAAAATGTAGGCTAATGTAGGCTAATTTAAAATGTATTTAGGCTATTCCCAACACAAATAGAGAGTGTGTGAGAGAGAGAGAGAGATAGCCTACAATATTAAAAGTGTAGGCTACTTATTTGTAGCCCTGTATATAAACTCCATAGAAGAAATAAATTACCTCATAAATGATGTTTGAAAGTCAGTAACAGGTTGTTGGATGTTGCGGTTTGTTATCGCAGTTCATATGAAACCCAGACGGGGGCGAGATGGTCAAAGAAATCCTGCATAGCAACCATGATACGTAGCAACACACCCGGAAGTGATGTTAGTTAGATAGGGTTTTTTCGGGGGGTTTAATGTCCTTTTTTATAAGAAAATTAAACTCTAGATTTTGTGGTAGACTTTATAGATTACAACCGTACAGAAAAAGTATGTAATGTTGCTTTAATAACGAAATACATAGCCTACATTTGACGTAAGTTTAGCCTACGTACGTTGCTTTCAGAGGCTATCGGAATTTCAGCTTCTCATTGACGATTCGTTAATATAAATACAAAGCGCCACTAAGACATGAGGACATTTCCTGAAAATATATATTTTGACCAATTTCTTTATATTTCCGTGATTTTAATACATATAGAATTGCTTAGAATTATTTTTATCAATTATTTCCCCTTTAAATGCAATGATAGTGTGTGTTTTCTACTTGATTTGGAATTTCCGACTTTACGACGAACACGTGAACGCAACAGTCGAGTCAACCGTCCAACATGGCGGCGCAGCGGAGGAATTTGATGCAGAGCGTGAGTGAAAAATTCATCTATTTATCCCAATTTTTAACCTTTTATGTTACTTTTTCTCTACTATTGAAAGGTGTTTTGGTGATGTATCGCCTTGTGTAGGTGTCTGTTTTAGTTGTATCCTATTTACTGTGGTTTAAGGGATGCTAGGTAGCTAATTTAGTTCAGATTTGGCTACACAGTCAGCTAGCTTCACCAACTTTAACATCATAACAATGTGATTTTGTTGTGTCTAAACAGTAGAGACAGTTGGAGTTATGTGAAGTTAAGAGAGGCCACTATATAACTGCTACTTACGTTGCACTAAAAGGCATTTATTTGTCTTTATTTTGGGTGAATTAGCTGAAAGTTGAGCATCGGCTACATTGCTACTTTCAAGCGATGGTTGCTTTAGTTTAGTTCTGTCAGATGAAACCTTTGAAATTTTTAAGTTTGTGTTTGTTAAAATACTTTCCGCTACATGTCAGGTCTTTGTTGACACTCCAGTTGATGATATTGATATCCACGTATTGCGTTAAAGCAGTTTTTTGTATCAGAAACACAGCTTTTCCAAACATAACTACTTTTATACTATTAAACCCCCCCCCCCCCCCCCCAAAAAAAAAAAATATTGTCATTGAAGAGCATTTCCATTAAGTAATGTAGAGATGAAGATTGAAGAAAAATCCAGACTGGTCTCTTATTTTTTTCCGGAGCTGTAGTGTACTATAGAACTCCA
>NC_137235.1:1612462-1614962 GCF_949987685.1 Ammodytes marinus | reverse complement strand
ATGGAAGTTGAGATTTCTGGTTCAGAGTATTGAAGAAAGAAAAACTAATGTTGAGATAATGTCCGTTAAAGATGGTTGTATAGGAGAAATATTACAGACGCAAACAGACAAGGTTTAGTCAAGTAAAACACCTGAATGTACTGTACATGTTGGACCTTTTGAATTTATACTAGTATGAAAGAAGACATGTCATGGAAGAGAGAGAGAGAGAGAGAGAGAGAGAGAGAGAGAGAGAGAGAGAGAGAGAGAGAGAGAGAGAGAGAGAGAGAGAGAGAGAGAGAGAGAGAGAGAGAGAGAGAGAGAGAGAGAGAGAGAGAGAGAGAGAGAGAGAGAGAGAGAGAGAGAGAGAGAGAGAGAGGGAGGGGGGGAGGGAGAGTATGAAAGAAGACATGTTATGGAAGATACATAGACAAAAATCAAAAAATTTACCAGTTTTTTGTTGCCTATAGTGTTTATTAATCTTTTTTTTTTATCAATATATCTATAGTTTTTTTTCATATCTTCAAGGCAAGGCAAGTTTATTTCTATAGCACAATTCAGACACAAGGCCATTCAAAGTGCTTTACAGGGGCAAGATTAAAATACATAAAACACATTAGAAGACATTTAAAAGCGAATAAAAGAAGCAAATAAAATAAAAATTGCAGGTTAAAATGGAAACAGAAAAGTCTTCAGACTCGATTTAAAGTGCTGAGAGTTGCAGCAGACCTCAAGGTTTTCTGGGAGTTTGTTCCAGATATTTGTGCATAAAAACTAAAAGCTGCTTCTCCTTGTTTAGTCCTAACTCTGGGGACTGTAAGTAGACCTGTCTGTCTGTCTGTCTGTCTGTCTGTCTGTCTGTCTGTCTCCTTGTTTAGTCCTAACTCTTGGGACTGTAAGTAAACCTGTCCCAGATGACCTAAGGGCTCTGGACGGCTCATAACGTATCAGCAGATCAGTAATGTATTTTTTCAACAAGAACAATACAAAAATTAAATATATATACAAACAATCCTGTCAAACAAAAAACTAATAAAATACTTAGGACAGCTCATTGTAAAGACTGCTGTTAAAATCTAACTGGACGAGTTTATTAATCTTAAATAAAACTCAACTATCCCACAACACATCTCTCCAACTACCTCCCTCCACACAACGAGGTGCACACACACACACACACACACACACGCACACACGCCGCACGCACAGACACACGCCGCAGACACACACACACACACACAGACACGCCAGCACACACACGCACACACACAGACACGCCGCACGCACAGACACACACAGACACACGCCGCAGACACACACACAGACACACACACAGACACGCACACACACACACGCACACACACAGACACGCCGCACACAGACACGTCGCACGCACAGACACACACAGACACACACGCACACACAGAACACACAACACAGACACGCCGCACACACACACACACACACGTAGACAGACACACACACTCACACACTCATTCCCACAACACTCAGTGAAGGGAACACAGTGTCATTCTACTCTTGTATAACGTGTTGTATCTCTGTTGCTCTAATAGGACACAGGAGCTATTTATAGCAACATGTAAGCTAACGCTGAACGCACAACATCAGCCCACAGGCCGAGTATGTAACGACTGGGATTGTTGGATTGCCTCCAGTTAATTTTACATAATATTTACGTTATTGTAGGAGAAAAAAGAGGTTATGGTCTTATAATCCTTTTCAGGCATATCTCAGAAATACAGATAATTTTTATTTTTTTTATTTTTTGTGAAAACATAATTTGTTTATTGTATTTCCATGCTTTTCATTTTGTTTTGTATGTTTGATATGTCTGAAATAAATTGAATCAAATCAAATCAAATGTTGGTGTGCACGTTGACAAGCATCCTACTAATATTTTTAATTTATTTTAGTGCAAAAGAAAAAAAAACAGAAAAAAATATATAATAAAAAGAAGAGCCAAAAAAATGCATATACTTAAATACAATATGTATATAAATTGCTCCCGATGGTTTAACCTGCTATCTTTTTATGAATGGTAACGTGGGAAAGGAAAACAGGTCTCCCTTGCAAAAGAGTCTCCGGTCTCAATGGGATTTACCTGTAGAAATAAATAGGTTAATAATAAAAAATATTTCGTCAGGCCAACATAGTTCATTCCACCGGTTGTGTTTCCTTCAAACAGCTGTTAGGATCACACTGAGTCTATTAACCCAAAACATGCCGAGAATGGCAGTCACTGTTTTTCAATCTCTGCAGGGGTGTGTGTGTGTGTGTGTGTGTGTCTTTGTGCGTGCGTGTGTGTGTGTGTGTGTGTGTGTGTGAGTCCTTATTAGTAGGTAGAAAGGGGGACTGGGTCAATAGTTCAAAGTTGACTGAAGATTAATGAATAACCAGCTGTGTGTTGATGTGAAATTTATCTGACAGTTAAGGTCGTATGAGCCATGATTTGAAGTGTGTGTGTGTGTGTGTGTGTGTGTGTGTGTGTGTGTGTGTGTGT
>NC_137235.1:1592609-1610109 GCF_949987685.1 Ammodytes marinus | reverse complement strand
ACACACACACACACGTTTATACAGGACACACACACACACACACACGTTTATACAGGCCCCACACATATTGAAACGCATACATATAGAAACACACACACACACAGAGGCACACAGGCACGCAGGCAAACACACACACACATATATACATACACACACATATAGAAACACACACACACAGGCACGCATACACACACACACACACACACACACACGTTTATACAGGACACACACACACAAAGAGTCACATACACACACACTTAGAGGGACACACATACACACACATGCAAATTTGGCAATATCGAACTAAGAAAATGTCTCATAAATCAGACAGTGAACAACATATGAACAAATCCTTCTGTAATAACCTTCAGAATAGTGCTGAGAATGATCATGGAAAGTTTAGTTGATGTAAGTGCTTTAGAAGTTGAGATTTGTTATTCAGAGTATTGAAGAAAGAAAAACTAATGTTGAGATAATGTCCGTTAAAGATGGTTGTATAGGAGAAATATACAGACGCAAACAGACAAGGTTTAGTCAAATAAACACCTGAATGTACATGTTGGACCTTTTGATTTATACTAGTATGAAAGAAGACATGTTATGGAAGAGAGAGAGAGAGAGGGAAAGGGAGAGAGAGAGAGAGTATGAAAGAAGACATGTTATGGAAGATACATAGACAGAAATCTCAAAATTGACAATTTTTTTGTTGCCTATAGTGTTTATTAATCTTTTTTTTTGTCAATATATCTATAGTTTTTTTTTCATATCTTCAAGGCAAGGCAAGTTTATTTATATAGCACAATTCAAACACAAGGCCACTCAAAGTGCTTTACAGGGGCAAGATTAAAATACATAAAACACATTAGAAGACATTTAAAAGTGAATGAAAAGAAGTAAAACATTTAAATAAAATAAAAATTGCAGGTTAAAATGGAAACAGAAAAGTCTTCAGACTCGATTTAAAAGAACTGAGAGTTGCAGCAGACCTCAAGTTTTCTGGGAGTTTGTTCCAGAGATTTGGTGCATAAAAACTAAAAGCTGCTTCTCCTTGTTTAGTCCTAACTCTGGGGACTGTAAGCAGACCTGTCCCAGACGACCTAAGGGCTCTGGACGGTTCATAACGTATCAGCAGATCAGTAATGTATTTTGGCCCTAAACCATTTAGTGCTTTATAAACCATCATCAGTATAAGTAGCTGTTACTCGTAGATAACAGTACACAAATACTAGCTCTGCCAGCGCATAGTACATACTAGTATGATAGGGAAAAAAATTAAAAGAAAAAATAAAAGTATGCTAAAAGAAAAAGCAATCAAGTGTGCAATTATACAGGTGCAAAATATGCAGCTCAGGCTAAAGTTTAAAAGTTCAAATGTCCTCTGTCCTTACTGAAAGGGGAGTCATTATGAAATGCAATTGCAGTAGGTAAAAAAGTGTTTTTGTATCTGGGCACACACACCACACACACACACATCAAAACATGCAAATTTGGCAATACATAACTAAGAAAATGTATCATAGATCAGACAATTAAAAAAATATGGACAAATAGTGCTAAGAACGATTATGGAAGTTGAGATTTCTGGTTCAGAGTATTGAAGAAAGAAAAACTAATGTTGAGATAATGTCCGTTAAAGATGGTTGTATAGGAGAAATATACAGACGCAAACAGACAAGGTTTAGTCAAGTAAACACCTGAATGTACATGTTGGACCTTTTGATTTATACTAGTATGAAAGAAGACATGTTATGGAAGATACATAGACAGAAATCTCAAAATTGACCAGTTTTTTGTTGCCTATAGTGTTTATTAAAGCGGATACGAGTAACATTTAAATATCTTTTAAACAACCTCATGTTTCCTCTGATAATCATAAATTACCTTTAACAGCAAACGAGACCATCAGTGCAAAGATAGACGTTTTTATATAGTTTTTATTACTGCTTTTGGTCTGGTCGCACACCCAGTCCGATTTTCGGTTCGCTCGTGCAGGCTCTATGGTCACATATCCGTATTGGTTGCAGATTTCAGTGTGGCGCTGCAACGCGATTTGAGAAGCCTATCCCTCCAGGTGAGGGAAGGGGAGCGGGAGCCTTGTTTGAGACAGTTATTTGTCGTCATAAATGACTGATAACGGGGCTGAACCATCAAAGAAAAAAAAGAGAATGCAATGAAGAAAAGCGAAAAGGGAGAGTGAGTGATAGGCGGGCGGGAGGACGTTGCCAAGCAACGTGTATACAATTTCACGAGAGCGAAACTAGACTGCTAAATGAATGAGCGGTTGGTACTAACACAAAGTTTGCTTTGCTTCACCATCATCAGATAACCATTATCTGAAATAGTCATTATTTACATCAACAACACAAACACATTACCTCATCGTGATCCATAGTCTACTAACTGCCGTCTCTCATTCATTCGCTTTCTGTGAGGACACAGCTCCGTGAGAGAGAGAGTAGTTAGGTGACGCTGCTGAATCAACTCATTGCAAGCAGGTGTGTGTACTGACTGGCATTAGTTGATGCAGTGTCAAAACCACTCTCACGGAGCCGAAAAGAGTCCTCACACTTTCAACACACGAACATGCACTATATTGCGCCCTTCTCAGTCCACGCTCACGCGCCTGGCACGAGCATTTGCGACAGCGGGCGTCGTAAAAATACTACCGCTTTTGTCCAAAGGGGACGCCAACGTGCCATCTTACTCGTAGTGCCTTTAATCTTTTTTTTTTATCAATATATCTATAGTTTTTTTTTCATATCTTCAAGGCAAGGCAAGTTTATTTCTATAGCACAATTCAGACACAAGGCCATTCAAAGTGCTTTACAGGGGCAAGATTAGAATACATAAAACACATTAGAAGACATTTAAAAGCGAATACAAGAAGCAAATAAAATAAAAATTGCAGGTTAAAATGGAAACAGAAAAGTCTTCAGACTCGATTTAAAAGAACTGAGAGTTGCAGCAGACCTCAAGTTTTCTGGGAGTTTGTTCCAGATATTTGGTGCATAAAAACTAAAAGCTGCTTCTCCTCGTTTAGTCCTAACTCTGGGGACTGTAAGTAGACCTGTCTGTCTGTCTGTCTGTCTGTCTGTCTGTCTCCTCGTTTAGTCCTAACTCTGGGGACTGTAAGTAGACCTGTCTGTCTGTCTGTCTGTCTGTCTGTCTGTCTGTCTGTCTGTCTGTCTGTCTGTCTGTCTCCTTGTTTAGTCCTAACTCTAGGGACTGTAAGCAGACCTGTCCCAGACGACCTAAGGGCTCTGGACGGTTCATAACGTATCAGCAGATCAGTAATGTATCTTTTCAACAAGAACAATACAAAAATTAAATATATATACAAACAATCCTGTCAAACAAAAAAACTAATAAAATACCTAGTACAGCTCATATCATTGTAAAGACTGCTGTTAAAATCTAACTGGACGAGTTTATTAATCTTAAATAAAACTCAACTATCTGAGTCCCACTGAGAAGGCTCATCTCTCCAACTACCTCCCTCCACACAACGAGGTGCACACACACACACACAGACACGCCGCACACACACACACACACACAGACAGACACACACACAGACACACACATGCCGCACACACACACACACAGACGCGCCGCACACACACACACGCACACACAGACACAGACACACGGACACACACAGAGACACACAGACACACGCACACACAGGCACGCACAGACGCACAGACACACACACACTCACAGCAGGTGCAGAGCTCTTGCAAGAGCAGAAAATTTCATCGGTATCTCTGCCCACTATTATTTCCAGTAGTCCACCCTAATCTAACTGGCTAGAACCGGCCCTGTGTACAGGTATGTGTTTATGTAGGAATAAGCGCATCATGCACATTGATACAAGTTCAGTATGAGTAAAGGGGGCCCAATGACTGGACCTTTTCAGGGGCCCAGTCATTTGTCTGGGCAGGCCTGTCCCCACACACACACACACACACACACACACACACACACACACAGACACACACACACACACTCACACACTCATTCCCACAACACTCAGTAAAGGGAACACAGTGTCATTCTACTCTTGTATAACGTGTTGTATCTCTGTTGCTCTAATAGGACACAGGAGCTATTTATAGCAACATGTAAGCTAACGCTGAATGCACAACATCAGCCACAGGCCGAGTATGTAACGACTGGGATTGTTGGATTGCCTCCAGTTAATCTTACATAATATTATTAACGTTATTGTAGGAGAAAAAAGAGGTTATGGTCTTATAATCCTTTTCAGGCATATCTCAGAAATACAGATAATTTTTTTTTTTTTTTTTTTTTGTGAAAACATAATTTTTGTTTATTGTATTTCCATGCTTTTCATTTTGTTTTGTATGTTTGATATGTCTGAAATAAATTGAATCAAATCAAATCAAATGTTGGTGTGCACGTTGACAGCATCCTACTAATATTTTTAATTTATTGTAGTGCAAAAGAAAAAAACAGAAAAAAATATATAATAAAAAGAAGAGCCAAAAAAATGCATATACTTAAATACAATATGTATATAAATTGCTCCCGATGGTTAACCTGCTATCTTTTTATAAATGGTAACGTGGGAAAGGAAAACAGGTCTCCCTTGCAAAAGAGTCTCCGGTCTCAATGGGATTTACCTGTATAAATAAATAGGTTAATAATAAAAAATATTTCGTCAGGCCAAAATAGTTCATTCCCACCGGTTGTGTTATCCTTCAAACAGCTGTTAGAATCACACTGAGTCTATTTACCCAAAACATGCCGATAATGGCAGTCACTGTTTTTCAATCTCTGCAGGGGTGTGTGTGTCTGTGTGTGTGTGTGTGTGTGTGTGTGTGTGTGTGTGTGTCTGTGTGTGTCTGTGTGTGTCTGTGTGTGTGTCCTTATTAGTAGGTAGAAAGGGGGACTGGGTCAATAGTTCAAAGTTGACTGAAGATGAATGAATAACCAGCTGTGTGTTGATGTGAAATTTATCTGACAGTAAAGGTCGTATGAGCCATAATTTGAAGTGTGTGTGCGTGTGCGCGTGCGTGTGTGTGCGTGCGTGCGTGTGTGTGTGTGGAGGAGGGGGGGGAGTCAAGGGCAAACAAATTAACCTTCAACATGGCATGCTGTATCCATGGGGGGGGGGGACCATAAAACACTCTTTCTGCCTTTTCTCAGGCTAGGATGAACCGATTTCTGAAATGTTTTGCACATTTATACTACATAGGATCTCAGAGTTCAATACACCTTCATATTTCCACCGGTGAAGTAGGTCTGGGGGCGACTGTGGCTCAGTTGGTAGAGCGGGTCGGCCGATGATCAAAGGGTTGGAGGTTCGATCCCCGCCCTGCCACCTGTGTGATAGTTGTTGTGTCCTTGGGCAAGACACTTCACCCACCTTGCCTCGTGTGAATGTCGATAGTTAGCCTGCTATCGGTGTATGAATGTGTGTGTGAATGGTAACGTGGGAAAGGAAAACAGGTCTCCCTTGAAAAAGAGTCTTCGGTCTCAATGAGATATACCTGTAGAAATAAAGGTTAAAAAAAATATATATCTCCACCGGTGAAGTAGGGCTTTAAGTTGATGTATCTCTGCCTGTGATTGTTCCAGGATCAAACCGCGCTCTGCTGTGTAAGTCGAGCAGCGACGGGCAGAACCAGGTTCTACAGATCGGACGACCACACTGCACCGAGAACGAAGACGAACTGCAGAGGCTCACTGCCCTGGGTGAGACAGACAGACAGACGGACTCTCAGACAAACAGACAGATAGAGACAGACAGGGAGGGAGGGAGAGAGACATACAGACGGACTCACAGACAGACAGACAGACAGACAGGGAGAGAGACAGACAGACGGACTCACAGACAGACAGATAGAGACAGACAGACAGGGAGGGAGGGAGGGAGAGAGACAGAGAGGGAGACAGACAGACAGACAGACAGACAGATAGAGACAGGGAGGGAGGGAGAGAGGGAGGAAGGGAGGGAGGGAGAGAGACAGAGAGGGAGACAGGGAGATATATAGGGAGAGAGATGGAGAGAGAGAGACATACAGACAGACTAGGGGGGGGAGGGAGGGATGGAGACAGACAAGGAGGGAGACAGGGAGAGAAACATACAGACAGAGAGAGACAGACAGAGCGGCAGACAGACAGGGAGATACAGAGAGACAGACAGACAGACAGGGAGGGAGGGAGAGAGAGAGAGAGACAGGGAGCGAAACAGACATATAGACAGGGAGAGCAGAGAGAGAAAGAGGTGGAGAGACAGACAGATGGAGAGATACACAGACAGACAGATAGACAGACAGGGAGAGAGATATACAGACAGAGGGAGAGAGACAGATGGAGAGACAGACAGAGAGCCAGATAGATAGAGAGGTAGATAGACACACACACAGACAGGGAGAGAGACAGACAGACAGACAGACAGACAGACAGACAGACAGACAGGGAGAGAGACAGAGATAGAGACACAGACAGACACACAAACTCACTCGCTCACACACACACACACACACACACACACAGGGAGACACACACTCGCACTCACATTCTTGTACTTCTATCTTTTTGAGGACATAACCCCCAAAAAATGTCCTCACTCCGATGGTTAAAAGCTTAAATTGGTCCTCACATAGAGGCCTGTGCAAGAAAATTCTAAAGACTTTATTTATAACTCTATAAATGATAATTATAACTTTATAAATTATGGTTGGGGGCGGCAGTGGCGAAGTGGGTAAGGAGGTCGCCTCTGGAGTGCAGGGTCGGAGGTTCGATCCCCCGTCTCCCCGCCACATGTCCAAGTGTCCCTGGGCAAGACATTGAACCCCCGAATGTGTGTGTGATTGGGTGAATGTGTACAAAACAATGTAAAGCGCTTTGAGTCTGTGAAAAACCAGGGAAAAGAGCTTTATAACTGGAGTCCATTTACCATTTACCATTTGAAAAAAAAAAATATTCTAATCTTATTATTATCATTGTTTCCAGGAGTGGACTCTGGGCGTGTGCGTCAGGCCGGGCTGATCGCTGGGCAGAGCAGCACCAGGAGACTGGGAGACTACAGGGTCAAGTTCAACTACAACGAAATAGACCTGCTCAGGTGTGTGCGTGTGTGTGTGTGGGTGTGTGTGTGGGTGTGCGTGCGTGTGTGTGCGTGTGTGTGTGACCCCTTATGGGGGTGACAGAAGTTACTCACTATAGCTTTAAGTAAGTTTGTGTATCACCCACATTCATTATGAGTCTAGTCTTGACGTATTTCTGACATGAAATGACTAAGTGATTCATTGAAAAAGCTCTCACATTCTTATAAAAGCAAAAATCCACTTTTGTTTTATAAAAGAACATTACGTCAACAGCGTTCTAAAACACTCTAAACCCTGCGATAAAGTGTGTGTGTGTGTGTGTGTGTGTGTGTGTGTGTGTGTGTGTGTGTGTGTGTGTGTGTGTGTGTGTGTGTGTGTGTGTGTGTGTGTGTGTGTGTGTGTGTGTGTGTGTGTGTGTGTGTGTGTGTGTGTGTGTGTGTGTGTGTGTGTGTGTGTGTGTGTGTGTGTGTGTGTGTGTGCCTTTATTATCTGATCTGACTTGGTTCCAGCCCTTTGTTTTACCCCACCGGAGCCTCTTGAAACACACACACACTCACACACACACACACACACACACATACACACACACACACACACACACACACTCTTAAATTTCTCATTTCCTGTTCCTCTTTTACAGTCTGGGCCAAGCAGATCACTCGTATATATAACAGTCATTCACATTATGATCCTCGATAAAACAGACCACGGAATTTTTATAGAATTTCCTCCTTAGTGCGAAGACAAAGAGAGAGAGAGACGGAGAGAGAGAGAGAGAGAGAGAGAGAGACAGAGAGAGACACACAGAGAGAGAGAGGGGAGACAAAGAGGGGGGAGACAGAGAGAGAGAGAGAGGGAGAGAGAGAGAGGGGGGTAGACAGAGAGAGAGAGAGAGGGAGGGAGAGAGAGAGAGAGAGAGACAGAGAGGGAGAGAGAGACAGAGAGAGAGAGGGGGGTAGACAGAGAGAGAGAGAGAGAGAGAGGGGAGAGAGAGAGAGAGGGAGAAAGAGAGAGAGAGAGCAGGAAATTTGATGTAGACTGAAGTGCGAGTGGAAAAATGCCAAAAGTGTACCGGATTCTTTGGATATTTGAGATTAACCAGTGTTATTGTGTTGAGGTCAGGTGTGCACTTCATGTCTGTCTGTGTGTGTCAGTTTGTTACTCTTTCTCCCTATGTTCAATTCTTACAATAGCTTCTGTTATTATTCTAAAGGGTTGGGGTTACCCAGGGAGTGTTGCATTCTAGAACTTTGTAGAACTTTCTTGATGATGTCATATTACACACTGCACCTTTAAAACGGTTCACAACAAATATTGTATTAAAAATAACATATTAAAGGTGGAGACAGCAATTCTGGAGAATGCTTGTTGTCAAGTTGAATCTCCATAGAGTCTCAGTCCTCTTCACAGCAGACCCGGGTTAGAATCCAGCCCGGGTCGTTCTCTGCATGTCATTCCCCTCTCTGACACATTTCATCTCTGTCTAATAAAAGCAAAAATGCCCAAAAAATTATATATATATTTTTTTTAAATATATTTTTTGGGCATTTTTATGCTTTATTGATAGTGTAGAGACAGAGTTGAAATGGGGCAGAGAGGGGAGTGACATGCAGAGAACGACCGCGGGCGGGAATCGAACCCGGGTCTGCTGCTGGCCCTACCAACTGAGCTAATGGCACTATCACAGGGACAATGTCACTCTGGATGACAGTTCATTCGTGTTCTTTTTTGTAAGTTGCACCAAATCCCGAGTTTGTATGTGTTATTGACTTGTTGATACAAATAAATAGCATGCTAAATTGATGCTCAACACCGTTAGCAATTAGCTGACCAGCTAGTTCTCAATAGTGTATTGCTCCAAATCCATGTTGTTAGCTAGATAACGTAAGCTTGGGGGTTACTTCATTGTAACGTGATGTTACACTCAGCGGGGTTAGCTCGATGCAGCTCCCATAACAAGTTGTAGGCCTATAACCTAATCCATTAGTCACACTGTAGTGAGATTAGTTACAGAACCAAGATCCAACATTTTAATTTTGTGAAGTTGTCGAAGTCGAGAACGGTCTTTGCTGTCAAGTGATTTCAGTCCACAGTCTCAGCATGTTAACGCTATGTCGCCATATTTGTACTGATGCTTTATTGGACCAGAGCCCACTTAGTCCCATTTACGTTCTGAAATCATGGACATATATTGGCTTAAATACCTTTTTTTATTTGACTGAAAGCCCTTTTTGGGAGGATCACTTTTTGGCAACACACCAACATACACAAACTGTAATCTGGAAACCTAGCAATATTGAAAATGTCTGGTCATACACAAGCTCAAGAATGTATTTAAATATATAATATCTAGGCATACATTTATACATATTGTTATAATTCAGCCCGGGGAAAAAAAGGGGTGCAAAGGCTGTATTTGCCCTTTGTTATTCTTACATGTAGTGTGTGTGTGTGTGTGCAGGGCCGCCCATAAGGGGTAGGAAGTGGGAAAGCTTTCTAGGGCCCAGCCCTTGGGGGGCCCATGGTCTTCAGAGGCCAAGAACCTAACTGAGCCTAACATTATTTTTAACAGAAATATTCACTATAACCATTTAAAACTTGCACAACCATAACAAAACAAACATTTTAAATATTGTAACTTGGGTAAAATGCCAATATCTCCTCCTCTGCTACCCTCCGCTTCATGTCCGTCCTGTGTGCACGGCACGCTGAAAAAAAGTCGCTAACACCAATTTTAAAAAGCCTGGCTCAGAGCCATTAGCTGTTTATATTTACGATTTTGACATTTCGGGGAACGGGCTAGGCGGGGCACTGGCTCTGAGAGACAAATATTAACGTGGTTAGTAAACATAAACAAACATTCGCCAAGTGTTCGCTAAAGATTAGCTTTGCCTTTTAGACATCATAACATACTCCCCCACCCTTACCCAGGGCAGGTGGACTGGGTACCACAAAACTGAGCTGAGGGGGAATGGAGGCTGGCCAGGGAACTTTTATAATTTGACCCCTTATACAGTAAGCCTTGTTGGCTTCCCACCTAGTTGTAGTAATGTGTTAATCAAAAAATAAATATCAATTTGTTCTCCCAGGAATTTTAGAATCTTTCAGCCCAGCCTTCATTTAATTTGAACTCTCAAAAAATAATCTAGTCTTGAAGAGCTTTTTAAGTTTGAGTTACAGTAAAATTATTTCCTTGATTAATTCAGGTGTCTCCATATCAGATAAATGTAGTTCTTTAATGTATTCATTTCCTTTACTTTTTTGTGCCATATGGTTACAAAATTTGGTTTTGATATATTGTTGTACAGTTTTGGCTGGATTATTTTACCTGAGTCGTCCTGCTACTTGTGTCTGGGTGTTATTCTATGAATTGTGAAAAGTATTTGGACCCCTCCAGGTAAAACAGAAAACATTCTTATAAAGTTGACAAGGTAATTACTCTGTTGTTTTCCTGAGTCTACTAACAGGTTTAAATTTCTTAACGTACATTTTTGTGTTAAAGAATTTCCCTTTGGGGACAATAAGGTCCAAAGTCTTTGATCTATGTCTTCAGGTTGACACCAGCAGCCAGGTACAATTTGAAAAATGTTCCATGAGTTTCATGTCACATACTGAACATACTGCATAGACAACCAGACCCAGGTGTCACACCATAAGGATGTCTGACCAGTTCTTTACTGCACCTCAGGGGCGGCCCGCAGCATAGGCAATGTCTGTAATAGTGTCCTTTGTTGTTGCCTGCTCCTGTGATAAACCTAGTGGATACTCAAGAAAACCAATGTTATTTTGTAAAAATCTGTTGAATATTAAGCAATTGCTTGAGTTTTAGGGTATTACAATAAATTGGTAAGTAAGTCAGAAATGTGCTACTATTTTTAAAAACATATACAGTATAATAATCACAAAAGAGTCCTTTTTCTCACTTGAGCTACTGTTCCCCAAACTCTCTCTGCATGTCCCTAGTTGATAAGCTAGTTAGTCTATCTACAAATACATGTATGTGTTTATTTAGGGATGAGCGCACACACACACACACACACATTGATACAAGTGAAGTATGAGTAAGGGGGGCCCATTGACAGGAGGTGTTCAGGGGCCCAGCCATTTGTGTCGGCGGGCCTGTGTGTGTGTGTGTGTGAAATAAGTTATTAATTAGTAACCATTTCCTACATATAGACCTATTGATTATCATTATGGCATTTTCAACTGAATCACAGCAGCACTGATATAGTGACAATATGCTCCATCTCATGTGATATTGCTCAAGTAGGCCTACAGGTGAAACTCGAAAAATTAGAATATCGTGCAAAAGTTCACTTATTTCAGTAATTCAACTTAAAAGGTGAAACTAAAATATTATATACTCATTACATGTAAAGTGAGATATTTCAAGCCTTCATTTGTTATACTTGTATTTATTATGGTTTACAGCTTATGAAAACCCCAAGATAAACTGAAATATTTAGGAATAATAATCCATAAAGATTTAAGTAAAGTTCACAAAGTTAATTATCAGAATCTAGAGAACAAAATCAAACAGGATCTGAACAGGTGGAAAACTATACCGGACTCTCTTTTTAGTAGAGTAGACACAATTAAAATGATGATACTCCCACAATTCCTTTTCCTTTTTCAGAATCTGCCAACATCAATTCCTTCCCAAAGTTTTAAAAGATGGAATGGCATAATAACTAAGTTTATATGGAATAACAAAAGGAAAAGGGTCAAATTTAAAACATTAATAAAATCGAAAGAACATGGTGGACTAGCACTTCCAGACCTCCAAACCTATTTTCATGCCACACAAATAAATAACATAATGAAATGGACTAACGATAATATTAAAGCGAAGTGGCTTCCGATAGAAAAGGAACAAACTCCATTTTCAATAAAAACATTACCATTCATTGATAGAAAAGATATGACACAACTGAAAGGGCAAAATAGATGGATTAACAATACTTTATGTAATTGGAAACAAATTTGTAAAAAATATAATATAAATAAGGAACTATTCTATCTTAGAGAAATGGCATGGGATCCAGATTTCAAACCAAACAAAATGGACAGTGTCTTAAAAGTCTGGTCCTTAAAAGGACTACAAATATATTCACAAATAATAACTAAGTATGAAGTAAATTCCTTTGATGATATTTTAAAGAAATATGATTTAGTCCAGTCAAATTTCTACAAATATTTACAGCTTAAAAACCTTTCAAAAAAGAGCAGGCTTTCACGAGCAGCATCCCTTAATACAATTTATGATTAAAAACTATAATATTGACATCAAGAATACACTTTCCAAAATATATAAAATACTACAAGAAAAGAATGAAACACAAGACACGGTGGCATTGAAGTGGAACTTAGAACTAGGGGGACAGTTAAAAGAAGAGGACTGGGAAAACATTTATAAAAAAATACATAAAACAACAAACTCTAGGTTTTGGAGGGAGTACACATGGAAAATATACACAAGATTCTTTATCACACCAAAAATACAATCAAAGTTTAGGACATTAAATTCATCAGATTGTTGGAGAAATTGTGGGTAAAATAACGCAGACCATTCACATGTTTTTTACTTTTGCCCATCACTAAAGACCTTCTGGCAACTGATTGCAAATTCTATTATGAAAATTTTCCAAATTAACCAGGTACCTGAGCCAAAATGTTTAATTTTAGGTGTAACACCAGCTGAACTCATATCAGAAAGAGACAAATACTTATTTAGGATACTTAGGATAGCAGCGTTTAAACAGATAACAAGGAACTGGCTAAAACCTAGTCCACCATCTTTTAAAAACTGGAAGTCAAACGTTAATAATATTTTAGAAATGGAAATAATTACCTATAAAATTAGAAACCTAGAAACTGAGTGTTCGATACGATGGAATAAATGGTTAACATATATGGATTGTAATTAAACTAGTATTATTAATATTCTGAAGATAGTCGTGAAGAGCTGGAAGAGTTTAATTCGTGTATATATATACTTTCTGTGTATTTTATTTTTTATTTTATTTTATTTATTTTTTCACATGTAGTACTGATGAATATATTTTGGCCTAGGCATGTGTGGATGTACGTGTACATGTATGTGTGTATATATGTATGTATGTGTATGTGTATATATGTATGTATATATATATATTATTTATCATTATTTTGTTGTTTTTGTTTATTTATTTACTTATTCATTTATTTATATTGTTTACACTTATAAAAAAAAAATGTTTGTAGGATGATGTAAATGTAAAAATAACTCATTAGAAATACTATATGATCCTACAATAAAGTATAAAAAAATAAATAAAAAATAAATAAATATCAATTTGTTCTCCCAGGAATTTTAGAATCTTTCAGCCCAGCCTCCATTTAATTTGAACTCTCAAAAAATAATCTAGTCTTGAAGAGCTTTTTAAGTTTGAGTTACAGTAAAATTATTTCCTTGATTAATTCAGGTGTCTCCATATCAGATAAATGTAGTTCTTTAATGTATTCATTTCCTTTACTTTTTTGTGCCATATGGTTACAAAATTTGGTTTTGATATATTGTTGTACAGTTTTGGCTGGATTATTTTACCTGAGTCGTCCTGCTACTTGTGTCTGGGTGTTATTCTATGAATTGTGAAAAGTATTTGGACCCCTCCAGGTAAAACAGAAAACATTCTTATAAAGTTGACAAGGTAATTACTCTGTTGTTTTCCTGAGTCTACTAACAGGTTTAAATTTCTTAACGTACATTTTTGTGTTAAAGAATTTCCCTTTGGGGACAATAAGGTCCAAAGTCTTTGATCTATGTCTTCAGGTTGACACCAGCAGCCAGGTACAATTTGAAAAATGTTCCATGAGTTTCATGTCACATACTGAACATACTGCATAGACAACCAGACCCAGGTGTCACACCATAAGGATGTCTGACCAGTTCTTTACTGCACCTCAGGGGCGGCCCGCAGCATAGGCAATGTCTGTAATAGTGTCCTTTGTTGTTGCCTGCTCCTGTGATAAACCTAGTGGATACTCAAGAAAACCAATGTTATTTTGTAAAAATCTGTTGAATATTAAGCAATTGCTTGAGTTTTAGGGTATTACAATAAATTGGTAAGTAAGTCAGAAATGTGCTACTATTTTTAAAAACATATACAGTATAATAATCACAAAAGAAAGAGTCCTTTTTCTCACTTGAGCTCCTGTTCCCCAAACTCTCTCTGCATGTCCCTGGTTGATAAGATAGTTAGTCTATCTACAAATACATGTATGTGTTTATTTAGGGATGAGCGCACACACACACACACACACACACACACACACACACACACACACACACACACACACACACACACACACACACACACACACACACACACACACATTGATACAAGTGAAGTATGAGTAAGGGGGGCCCATTGACAGGAGGTTTTCAGGGGCCCAGCCATTTGTGTCGGCGGGCCTGTGTGTGTGTGTGTGTGTGTGTGTGTGTGTGTGTGTGTGTGTGTGTGTGTGTGTGTGTGTGTGTGTGTGTGTGTGTGTGTGTGTGTGAAATAAGTTATTAATTAGTAACCATTTCCTACATATAGACCTATTGATTATCATTATGGCATTTTCAACTGAATCACAGCAGCACTGATATAGTGACAATATGCTCCATCTCATGTGATATTGCTCAAGTAGGCCTACAGGTGAAACTCGAAAAATTAGAATATCGTGCAAAAGTTCATTTATTTCAGTAATTCAACTTAAAAGGTGAAACTAAAATATTATATACTCATTACATGTAAAGTGAGATATTTCAAGCCTTCATTTGTTATACTTGTATCTATTATGGTTTACAGCTTATGAAAACCCCAAGTTCAAAATCTCTGAACATTTTAATATTACATAAAAATCAATAAAAAAGGGATTTTAAATACAGAAATGTCGGCCCTATATAAAGTATAATCATCCATATGTACTCAGTACGTGGTTTGGGCCCCTTTTGAATGAATTCTGGCCTCAATTCCAATTCATTTTCCATGATATTCTAATAATATGAGTATCACCTGTATAGTCATGTTGTTATTAACCTGATTGATGGTCATTTTGGGCATATGAACTAAACTGATAAAGGTCTCCTTAGGGCCATACTGCAAATTGGTGATTGTCCATATACATTATATGAACACTCCCATTTTACAGATAAGGCAATGTATGAAATCATAAGCATTTATTTATATACTGTATATTTAAAGCTTCGTCTTCCTTGAAAAAGTTGACATCTTGATAGTGCTGGAAAAGTGCTTGAATTTTACTCTTAAAAAGCTGTACGAACCCTGAAAACAAAAATGAAAAGCATGGAAATACAATAAACAAATTATGTTTTCACAAAAAAAAATTAAAAATAAAAGAAATAAAAGAAAACAAATTATCTGTAATGCTGAGATAACTTTGAACTTACAATATACTAACTAAATATATAATTTTCTTCTCCACTCTCATTTTGTGTGTGTGTGTGTCTGTGTGTTTCTATATGTGTGTGTGTGTGTGTGTGTGTGTGTGTGTGTGTGTGTGTCTGTCTGTCTGTCTGTCTGTCTGTCTGTCTCAGTGCTGCTAAGTCCAGTCCCGTGGTCCCAGAGCCGGAGATTCACGGCAGCCAATCACTGGAGAGCGTGAGCGGCTTCCTGCTGCTGATGTCAGAGGGTCTGATCAACGCTCTGGAGTCTGCACACGGACCAGAGCAGGCCAACCAGGTGTGTGTGTGTGTGTGTGTCTGTGTGAGTGTGTGTGTGGGGGGGGAGGTATGTGTCACTCGTCAGTGCGTTTACATGCAGACTCATAATCGGGTAAATAAACGAATAAGACCTCAACAGGACTTGTAAAATGGATGTAAACACCTTTATCCGATCTACTTCGCACACAAATCGGCACATTAACGGGCAAGCGAAGTTGGATAAGAACACCTAGATAATTCGTTCATAGTCGGCATTCTCTCTGCATGTATACAGGGATCGGATATTGCATGTTGGAGTTCTCGTTCTGCGCTTGCTCGAGAATCCCTGCAGAGGATTTCACATGGAAGTGGAAGGAGACGACGTAATAAAATTGTCGGAAGAGAACCGGACGTGGCTCTATAACCACTTGTTGAAAGGGCTACAGCGCCACCTAGCATAGTGGAGACAGCCATGCATCGGACATTTATCTGATTCTCTGAAAGGCCATGTATACTCAGACAAGTGACGCGGTCCGTTCCAGGGCAACAACCCAGCTGTCCTGTTAATCCTAACCCTACATTTTACCATTAGTAAACTGTAGGGTTAGACAGTGAGACCATAAAACACTCTTTCTGCCTTTTCTCAGGCTAGAATGAACCGATTTCTAAACTTTTTGCACATTTATACTACATAGGATCTCAGAGTTCAATACGCCTTCATATTTCCACCGGTGAAGTAGGTCTTTAAACCTTAATATAACCTTTTTTTCTGTTGCAGGAGATAGTAGCCATGGTAGCAGCAGAACTAGCCCAGCAGACCAGTCTCGAGGCGGCCGCTCAGTCTGTGGTGGAGCGAATCAAACGCCTCCACCATGACGTGTTTGTGTCGGGCCGACAGAGAGCCAGCCTCTGCCACAAACACGAGGACATGACGCTGCTCATACGCACGCTCAACTACCCGCTGGCAGAGGGGGCGCTAACCCCCACACAGGGTAAGAAAGAGGGTGTTTAAAGGCTAGGGTATATAGTGGGCGTCCTGGGGAAATGCACCTACACAGGGCAAGAAAGAGGGCGTTTTCTAATGCGTCCTGGCTGGGAAAATGCACCTACACAGGGTAAGAAAGAGGGTGTTAGGCTAGGGTAAGTGTTTTCATATATAGTGGGCGTCCTTGGGAAAGTAAATGTTTCTTTGTTAGTTAATTTACACAAGGCACATTTGAAATTTGTGCACCTACACAGGGTAAGAAAAGAGAATTTTTGTTAATGGCCTTATGTGGTTATATATATATATATATAGTGGGCTTCTAAAACTAAATACATATACACCTCATCACTTGATATTGTGGAAAGACTTGAGGAAGTGGTTTAGTAACTATAGCTTCTTGTCCTTGAAGGCCACCGTAGCTTCTGTAATTATTTGAAAGGGAGGGGTTAGCAAGGGAGCGCTTTTTATCTTCCACAGACACAAGGACATGACACTGCTGTTTAAAGGCTAGGGTATATAGTAGGCGTCCTGGGGAAATGCACCTACACAGGGTAAGAAAGAGGGTGTTTAAAGGCTAGGGTATATAGTGGGCGTCCTGGGGAAATGCACCCACACAGGGTAAGAAAGAGGGTGTTTAAAGGCTAGGGTATATAGTGGGTGTCCTGGGGAAATGCACCCACACAGGGTAAGACAGAGGGCGTTTAAAGGCTAGGGTATATAGTGGGCGTCCTGGGGAAATGCACCTAC
>NC_137235.1:1580109-1587609 GCF_949987685.1 Ammodytes marinus | reverse complement strand
TTAGACTCAAACCAATCAGATTATTGTGTTTGAAGGTGTATGAGATACTTGAAAAAGCCCTTAAATGTATAATTCCATGCCCCTCCTCCCCCCTCCATAGAGTCTCAGTCCTCTTCACAGCAGACTCGGGTTAGAATCCAGCCCGGGTCGTTCTCTGCATGTCATTCCCCTCTCTGACCCCAGTTCGTCTCTGTCTCTCCAAACTGTCTAATAAAGCTTGAAAAATGCCCCAAAAAATTATCTTAAAAAAAATAAATAAATAAATACTTTTCCATCTCACTATCATCCCTATATCTCACCGACCGACTAACATCTATTATATATGTTTTTCTCGACTTTTACCACTGTCCATCCTTGTGTCTCTCTTGTATCTTAACCCTAACCCCTCACCCCTACACCCTACCCTTAACCCTTACCCTAACCCTAACCCTCTAAACCCCAACCCTACACAACTCTTGAAAGTTATCCAGTCGGAAATAAGATTATCTTTTTTCGTAATTGCAACAAATACAACAGTAATAGTAAAAAAAAAAAAAAAAAAACCTCTACCCAACTTTTGTCACTGGAAGAGGTTTGAAACTAGCTGTAGTATCCCACCCTAACCCCTCTAACCCTACACCCCATCCTTACCTATCCCTTGCACCACCACTGATTTTAGCAGCTTTTTGTTGCGTATAATGTTAACATGGCGTACTACTTTTCTGTACTTGTGTCCTTTGCTCGCTTATCTTCAAACATTGCTTTTCAATCTCACTATCAATCACTGTCTAATGTCTGACTAACATCTAGTATATATTTTCTTTCTCAACGTTTACCACTATCCAATCCTTGCGTGCTATCCTTACTTTAACCCCTAACCCCCTAACCCTCTAACATTAACCCCTAACCCTCTAACCCTACCCTAACCCCAATCCCCCTAACCCTAACCCTCTAACCCTACCCTAACCCCCTAACCCTCTAACCCCAACCCCTAACCCCCTAACCCTCTAACCCCAAACCCCCTAACCCTCTAACATTAACCCCCAACCCCCTAACCTTAACCCCCTAACCCTAACCCTAAACCCTCACCCCCTAACCCTCTAACTCCCTAACCCTCTAACCCTAACCCCAACCCTCTAACCCTTACCTCAACCCTCTAACCCTAACCCCTAACCCTCTAACCCTATCCCTAACCCCCTAACCCTCTAACCCTAACCCCAAACCCCCTAACCCTCTAACATTAACCCCTAACCCCAAACCCCCTAACCCTAACCCTCTAACCCTACCCTAACCCTACCCTAACCCCAATCCCCCTAACCCTAACCCTCTAACCCTAACCTTAACCCCCTAACCCTAACCGTACACTCCTTCCTTACCTCTTGCCTTGTACCGTTCCTAATTTTAGCCCACAACAGCACCTAGCCGCCGCCGCTACCCGCCGTACCTCTGTCGATATCCTGCAACCTATAATTGAACTCCCTCTCCCTCTCTCTCCTCTTTTCCCTCTCTCTCCGCTCCCCCTCTCCACTTCCCTGTTCTCTCTATCCGACACCCCTCTACCCCAATGTCCTCTCCCTCTCTCCACCTCTCTCTTGTGTCTCTACACCCCAAATTCGGACCCCTATGTACCCAATTTCACCCACGATTTGGACCCCAACCCATCCTATTTTACCCCCAATTTGAATTCCTATCTTCCCGATTCCACTGTCAATTATGACCCTAACCCATCCAATGTCAACCCTGAAACAAACCCTTGTCTACCCAATTTCCCTCCCGAAACCAATGTCCAATACCCACCCGATTCTACCCACCAAACTGACCATTTCCTACCAAATTCTACCACCAATTCGGACCTCTACCCACCAAATATCTACCCTAATTTTGACCCTAACCCATACAATTTTAAACCTGAAACGGACCCTTGTCTACCCATTTATCCACCCAATTTCTCCCCGGAAACTATCCCCTACCCACCCAATTCTACCCAACAAACGGACCATTTCCTACCAAATTCTTACCCTGATTCGGACCCCTATTCACCCAATTTCAACCCCGAAACTAACCCATATCTACCCAACATCACCCCCAATTCGGACACGTATCTGCCCCATTCCACCCATGAAACTGACCCTTGTCTACCCAATTTCACCCCTGAATCTGTCCCCTTCCCTCCCCATATGATCCCCTCCTGTCTCCCCTCTACCACCAGTAGCAGCCAGAGCCCCACGGCCACCCTGCAGTCGACCAACACGCAGACCCAGAGTTCGAGCTCCAGTTCTGGGGACGGGAGTCTGTTCCGACAGCGCGGGAGCCAGGCCGCACAGCCCGACGAGACCGGTCGCGTCCCGCCATACGTCGACTTCTCCCAGTTCTACCTGCTCTGGGGCGGAGACCAAAACGCACAGGGCGGGCTGGGACCACAATGAGTATAATAATAATAATAATAAGGACATTTTGGGGTTTACGGAGCTTACGCTGTGATTTAACACCAGATTTATTTGTATACAGTGCACACCCACAGTAGCAGATCATGAGGAGATATTCAATGATTTTGCCAAAATATCATTTCAACAAAAAACATTATCCAGAATCACTGACTCCACCTTTAATCCTTTAATAACATTTCATCACAAAACCCGGTAACAGGGTACATTAAACCTGCAGTGTGTAGAATTTTGGGTTTTATTTCCTAGCAGATTTTGTAGAAAGTAATAATAATATCCATAAGTACATTTAATTTAGTGCATACATTTTTTAGAATTTTTATTTTTTCCCTTAGAAAGGGTCTCATTTATGTCCACATTTCTGCATTTTTTGGACCAAGGCCTAGTGCCGCCATCTTGAAAGTGTCATAGTTGGAATTTCATCAGGTGCATTGTTTAAAATGTAGAATTGTTCTTGTCCTTGAAGGCCACTGTAGCTTCTGTAATTATTCTAAAGGGGTGGGGTTACCCAGGGAGCGTTGCATTCTAGAACTTTGTAGAACTTTCTTGATGATGTCATATTACACAGTGCACCTTTAATTAACTGTTAGGTAATGCTTATCTGATGCTTAACCAAGTACTGACTAAACGTTAATAACCAAGCATTAACAGATAGTTGATGCTTAATAAACCTTAAAGGAATACGGAACCCATACGGAACCAGCGTTCTATCATTATAAAATCACTATTATAATATATTGAATGAGGTTTTTCTTCCCTCAGTCTTCCTTTGGCCCAGCTGTCCTGTTAATCCTAACCCTTACTGTGATGTCACAAGAAGGAAACTGTAGGGTTAGACAGTGAGACCATAAAACACTCTTTCTGCCTTTTCTCAGGCTAGGATGATCTGATTTCAATTTTGTTTGCACATTTATACTAAATAGGATCTCTGAGTTCAATACACCTTCATATTCCAACCGGTGAAGTAGGTCTTTAAGTATGCGTTAACAATCCGTTAATAGCCGTACGTTGACTTCAGTCAGTTCTACCTGCTCTAAGGCGGGGACCAAAACGCACAGGGCGGGCTGGGGCCACAATGAATATAATAAGGACAGTAATACAGTAATAGTAATATGTCCTCATTACCCAAATGTCCTATTCATTGAAGACCTACTTGTTGGGTTAGGATTAACAGGACAGCTGGGCCAAGGGAAGAAAAACCTCATTCATTATATTGTAATAGTGATTTTATAATGATAGACCGCCGGTACCGTATGGGTGAAGTATTCCTTTAATATACCCCAATAAATATAAGGACATTAAAGGAATACTTCACCCATACGGAACCGGCGTTCTATCATTATAAAATCGCTATTATAATATAATGAATGAGGTTTTTCTTCCCTCAGTCTTCCCTTGGCCCAGCTGTCCTGTTAATCCTAACCCTACATTGTTCCTAGTGTGATGTCACACATGGTAAAATGTAGGGTTAGACAGTGAGACCATAAAACACTCTTTCTGCCTTTTTTCAGGCTAGGATGAACCGATTTCTAAAATGTTTGCACATTTATACTACATAGGATCTCAGAGTTCAACACACCTTCATATTCCCACCGGTGAAGTAGGTCTTTAAGGTCATGCGGAGAGATTCACTGATTTTGACAAAAACATAACCCCAATGATAATAAGGACAGAACGGGGGTTTGTGATCAAATGTAATTGAATAATTTTACCTCCAATTTGGATTCCAGTCAGCGATTCTCGAGAATGTTTTTTGGTTAAAATTATGTTTTGTCAAAATCAGTGAATATCTCCCTCATGATCTGCTACCTGTCTGTGCTGTGGGTGCGCTGTATTAAAAAAAAGTCTGGTGTTAATTCACAGCCTAGGCTCTGTAAACGGGTATCTAAACAAAGGGGCCCACAGTCGCGAGAAACATGCCAGTTCACAGAGGCTGTGTGGGCGGCAGTGGCGAAGTGGGTAGGGAGATCGCCTCTGGAGTGCAGGGTCGGAGGTTCGATCCCCCGTCTCCCCGCCACATGTCCAAGTGTCCCTGAGCAAGACACTGAACCCCAAATTGCTCCCGATGGTTCAGAGAGCGCCTTGCATGGCAGCTACTGTCATCGGTGTATGAGTGTGTGTATGAATGGGTGAATGTGGTAAGATATGTAAAGCGCTTTGGGGCTGAGAAAATCGGCTAGAAGGCGCTATAAGTCAAGTCCATTTACCATTTACCATAACACTTTGTTTTCAGCGCAAACATATTCACTGATTTTGACAAAAAAGTGAATTTGACAACAAGCGTTCTCCAGAATCACTGACTACACCTTTTAATGTTACAAAAGTATAAAATAAGGGACCTAAAGGTGCATGGATGTATGGAGGAATAAAATGGCCACAAGACAGAGAAAAAAGTTAGGAGGATGTTTTTTTTTTTTTTTTTTCATTATGAACTTTGTGATCAAGTTAAAATATAAAATGTAGATATTGAGAATAATCTTGACGGATAAACGTTTAGCTGTCAGAAAGAGCCGAGGTACTTAGTGGTCTCTATATAACAGGAGCATCGTTTTGGTTTTAATAGAATTTTGCTCATCAGTTATTGATTCTGGAATATTCGGATCTTTCGATATCTTTCTGAATTTTGTCTGTCTCAAGTCATTGTATTTCAACTTTTAATCTCGACAATTTAAAGTTGCTACGAGGAACTTTTTAAATATTTCTGAAACAGTCTCATTTTTCCTCTGATGATCATAAATTACATGCAACATCAAACGAGACCATCATTGCAAAGAATGCTATTTTTTTTTTATATAGTTTTTCTTAATGCCTTTGTCATTGTGGGTATACGCTCACCCAGGAACAACAGCTGGCGTAGTAAAAACACTACCGCTTTTGTCCAAAGGGGGGCGCTAGAATTAACACTTTACTGAAAGTTCCTCGGAGCACCTTTAACGTATAATTTTTCTTGAAGTGGATAATGGTAAATATACTTTTTCTCTCTCTCTTTGCACTTATATTCTCCCATAGAGACGCATAGAGACTGGGGTTGGCTAGGAATAAACCCTGAAATATTGTTGAAAAATGCATACAGCTCTGGAAAAAATTAAGAGACCACTCCAATTGTTCAGTGTCTCTCGTTTTACTGTTTGTAGGCATATGTTTGAGTAGAATGAACATTTTGGTTTTATAATATAAACTACTGACAACATTTCTACCAAATCCCCCCCCAGAAATATTGTCATTTAGAGCATTTTTCAATAAGTAATGTAGAGATGAAGATTGAAGAAAAATCCAGACTGGTCTCTTCATTTTTTCCACAGCTGTATATTAAAGTTGACTCTTGTGTTATGGATGCTGGCCCCTGAGTGATTGTGAATATATGTGTAATCCAGATTGTAACCATTATTGTCTTATGTAAAAAACACAATGAATATGTATCTACAAACAGGTATTTCATCCACATTAAAGGTGCTCCGAGGAACTTTCTAGTTTATGTTAATTGTTGCACCCCCTTTGGACAAAAGCGGTAGTGTTTTTTACTACGCCAGCTGTTGTTCCTGGGTGAGCGTATATACCCATGACAAAGGCATTAAGAAAAACTATATGAAAAAATAGCACTGATGGTCTCGTTTTGCTGTTAAATGTAATTTAGGATCATCAGAGGAAAAATGAGACTGTTTCAGAAATATTTAAAAGTTCCTCGTAGCTCCTTTAAGTGGTTATAGAGCTGAGAATGAGTCTATACTGTATACGGCCTTACAACAGAATGAAGGGATTTGAAGAGTACTTTTTTTGTAATAAAATGATATCTCAAAATTAACCAACTGTCTCTGAGGTTTTTATTCATATAATCATTTGAAACACAGACCCACAAAATTAAATATTGTTTGCTGAAAAAAATGTGTACACTTTGGGGGATACATAGTTCTGGAAAAGAGAGCACTCCAAATGTTCAGTGTCTCTCGTTTTACTATTTATAGGCATATGTTTGAGTAGAATGAACATTTTGGTTTTATAATATAAACTACTGACAACATTTCTACCAAATTATCTCCAAACATATTGTCATGTTTTTATTCAGTAATGTAAAGATAAAGATTGAAGATAAATCCAGACTGGTCTCTTAATTTTTTCAAGAGCTGTATATTCTTTTTTTTTAACCTTTATTTCTACAGGTAAATCCCATTGAGACCGGAGACTCTTTTACAAGGGAGACCTGTTTTCCTTTCCCACGTTACCATTCACACACACATTCATACACCGATAGCAGGCTAACTATCGACATTCACACGAGGCCAAGGTGGGTGAAGTGTCTTGCCCAAGGACACAACAACTATGACACAAGCGGCAGGGCGGGGATCGAACCTCCAACCCTTTGATCATCAGCCGACCCGCTCTACCACCTGAGCCACAGTCACCCCAAATGGATGGTCACATCAGAGGTATTTTAATAATACACTGGAAAAAGTCTTTCCTTGAACCAATTAATAAAATCTAGGGTAATGGTTCACATCTACAGTGGCTCGCAAAAGTATTCATACCCCTTGGAATTTTCCACATTTTGTCACATTAAAACCACACACGTACATTTATTTTATTGGGATTTCATGTGATAGACCAACACACAGTGGTGCATCATTGTGAAGTGGAATGAAAATGAAATATGGTTTTAATTTTTTAGCGTGGCGTGCATAAGTATTCAGCCCCCCTGAGTCAATATGTTGTAGAACCACCTATCGCTGCAATAACAGCTGCAAATCTATTGGGGTGTGTGTCCGCCAGCTTTGCCCATCTAGAGACTGACATGTTTGCCCATTACTCTTTGCAAAATAGCTCGAGCTTCAGATTCAGCATCAGATTGGATGGAGAGCATCTGTCAACAGCAATTTTCAAGTCTTTCCAGATATTCTCAATTGTATTGAGGTCTGGACTGTGACTGGGCCATTCTAACACATGACTATGCTTTGATTTGAACCATAAAGTTTAAGGTAATAATTATATGGATATATATATATATACTGATGTATAGATATGTATGTATTATATGGATATATTGATTGTTTATAAATATAAATATAGATATATGCATTATATA
>NC_137235.1:1549357-1551857 GCF_949987685.1 Ammodytes marinus | reverse complement strand
CAACAGGACTTTTAAACTGCATGTAAACACCTTTATCCGATCTACTTCGCACACAAATCGGCACAATAACGGACAAGAGATGTCGGATAAGAACACCTAGATAAGTCGTTCGTTGTCGGCATTCTCTCTGCATGTATACAGGGATCGGACATCGCTTATCGGACTTCTCGTTCTGTGCTAGTGTGCCTGCGCGTGATAGGCTACACCATGGGTTATTGACGGAAGAGAACCGGACGTGGCTCTTTCAACACTTGTTGAAAGCATGGTTGAAAGGGCTACAGCGCCACCTAGCATAGTGGAGACAGCCATGCATTGGACATTTATCCGATATCTGAAAGGCCATGTAAACTCAGACAAGTGACACGGTCCGTTCGAGTGTCTAGTTCGATATATGTGATAATCCAATCTAGTTGTGCCATGGAAACGCACTGACTGGGAGTTATATACACACACACAAGACAGGGCAGACAACGAGGGACAGGTGAAACACATTAGGGAAGGGAGCAGTAATCACACAGGAGGGAAACTTGACAGGACATGGGGAGGAACAAGACAGACTTACCAAAATAAAACAGGAAACACCAAAACAAGACAAGACACAGACAGACCATGACACACTGTGTAGTTTCAGAGGAGGGGGGTTTGTTTACATTCACAGAGCCTGCAGTTAGTTTACTAAACATATTTTGTTCTACATGTACATACATACAACTAAATTATTCTGAGGAACCTGGAACCAAACGTTAAGACTAGAATATGTTTGTAAACCAAACTGTGGGCCCTGCTGCTGTAAACAACAACAACAGTGAAACAGTAACTTTTCAGGAAGCTTTCTAACTTCAAACAGTGTTCCAGGGATCTACATTTTCCCTGTGAGGAAAGTCTGTTTATTCAGTTATTATGAGGATATACCTTAGACAATGTTTCACTTCTCTGACACACCCAAAGTTACACACTGCAGCTTTAAGGAGTTATATTTTCCTGGCATTTTTATATTCTGGGGGCTGCATAATGTTATTTGCGATTGACTTGCTTGCCATTTACTCTGCCTTCCCTGTTCTGTTCCATTCTAAATTTAACTTTTCCAAATGTCAAGTCTGAACGTGAGAGGGTGCGGTGTGTGTGTGTGTGTGTGTGTGTGTGTGTGTGTGTGTGTGTGTGTGTGTGTGTGTGTGTGTGTGTGTGTGTGTGTGTGTGTGTGTGTGTTTAAAAGGCTTATAGTGATATGGTAATATCAGTATCCAGACACAGGCCTATTCACACAGGCAAATACATGCATTTTTTTCCTCCCTTTGTACACACACACACACACACACACACACACACACACACACACACACACACACACACACACACACACACACACACACACACACACACTTAACAAACACCCACGCCCTGCATTCCAAATCGCATACTAGTTCTTTGTACTATTCAACTTTTACTACAGTTGACTACTTAATTATTTCATCCTAACATGGATCCTTGATCTTGCCTCTTGCTTTATATATCCGTCTCATCGCTGGTTGTTTTCACTGGGAGGCTCAGTCCATGTGATGTAACTTCTGCTGCAGTGGATTGTGGGTCAGAATCACCCCCCCCCCCACCCAAAAAGAAAAAAAAGCTGCTGGTTTCAACACTAAAAATCCATACAGAATATAGTATAGACAATGTTTTAGTATGCTGCATCCAACCACATGTATTGGGACATCCTAAATATTTTTCCTACCATACTAAATAGCAGGGAAGTATGGGGAGTGGAGCACAGCAATAGTCTCAGACATAGTAATTTAAACCTGCAGTGTGTAGAATTTTGGGTTTTATTTCCTAGCAGATTTTGTAGAAAGTAATTATAATATCCATAAGTACATTTAATTTAGTGCATAATAGCTGATTTGTTTTTTAGAATTATAATTTTTTTCCTTAGAAAGGGTCTCATATATGTCCATATTTCTGCATATTTTGGACCAAGGCCTTGTCACCGCCATCTTGAAAGTGTCATAGTTGGAATGTCATCAGGTGCATTGTTTAAAATTCAGAATTGTTCTTGTCCTTGAAGGCCACTGTAGCTTCTGTTAATATTCAAAAGGGTTGGGGTTACCTAGGGAGTGTTGCATTCTAGAACTTTGTAGAACTTACTTGAAGATGTCATATTACACACTGCACCTTTAAATGCATTTTCTAATGTCTAATCTTGATGTATTTCATGCCCCTGTAAAGCACTTTGAATGGCCGTGTGTCTGGATTGTGCTATAGACATAAACTTGCCTTATTTTTAAAGTGGAATTTCCCAGCATGCTCCGTGGCTGTAACAGATAAGTGAGCAGTGGAGTGTAGAGACACAGGCCTTGTGATCGCATTTGGCAGGAGTGTGTGTGTGTGAGTGTGTGTGTGTGTGTGTGTGCGTGCGTGCGTGCGTGCGTGTGCGTGTGTGCGTGTGTGTGTGTGTGTGCGTGTGTGTGTGTGTGTGTGTGTGCGTGTGTGTGTGTGTGTGTGTGCG
>NC_137235.1:1509357-1511857 GCF_949987685.1 Ammodytes marinus | reverse complement strand
TACATTGTTTGGCAGGCGATTGTGAAGTGTGTGTGTACATTTTGGTAAGCATATTTTCGTGTGTGTGTTGTGACCTTTGGTTAAGTTCATGTCGAAGGCAAGGCTTTCATAGCAGCAATATTAAAGGGTCAGTGTGTAGTTTCAGAGTGAGGGGGATTTGTTTACATTCACAGAGCCTGCAGCTAGTTTACTAAACATATTTTCTCTACATGTAATTCTTAGTATTGAATAATTCTATCATCATAAATCAAATTATTCTGAGGAACCTGGAACCAAAACGTCAGACTAGAATATGTTTGTAAACCAAACTGTGGGCCCTGCTGCTGTAAACAACAACAACAGTGAAACAGTAACTTTTCAGGAAGCTTTCTAACTTCAAACAGTGTTCCAGGGATCTACATTTTCCCTGTGAGGAAAGTTTGTTTATTCAGTTATTATGAGGATATACCTTAGAACATTTTTCACTTCTCTGACACAACCAAAGTTACACACTGCACCTTTAACAACTCTATGAAGCAGTTAAGTCAAGAAGAAAGCTCAAAAATAACGATCAAAATAATTCAAAACATTGTTTTTATTTTCTAATTGAATAGGCGATTGACTACACCTACCATCTGCTGGTACTACGCTTGTCTGGGCTTTACAGATGCTGTTTAGCTCAGCTTGAAGCTAAATGCTCTGTCGAAGTGGATAAACCCTTAAAAGGAATTTAAATGGTGTGTGTGTGTGACACGCACGCACGCACACACACACACACACTAACACATAAGAACACACACACACACACTAACACGCACGCACGCACGCACACACACACACACACACACACACACACACACAAAGTTAATCTTCTTGTTTTTTTTTTGTTTTTTTGCAGAAGTAACTGAGAAGATGAACTCATTTAGAACGCGCACGTTGCCAAGAAACATTTAACCCAGAGTCGACGCCCAAAATCTCAGCCTGCTGCAATAAGGCTGCACATCTGGTGTGTGTGTGTGTGTGCGCGTGCGTGTCTGTGTCTGTGTGCGTGTGTGTCATTCACCATGGTAACAATCGTGCTGAAAAATTCCAAGTTTCACAGCAGCAAGATTTCATGACCCAGTGATAAGAAATGAGGCAGAGGCAAAAACTGTTATAGAAAAAAATACCTTGACCTATTTGCCAGTTTACAGAGCCTAGGCTGTGTATTAACACCAGCTTATTCTTCAGCACACACACACACACACACACACACACACACACACACACACACACACACACACACAGTACAGACAGGTAGCAGATTGTGAGGAGATATTCACTGATTTGACCTAACGTTCTCCAGAATTGCTTGGTTATATTAAACCTGCAGTGTGTAGAGAATTTTGGGTTTTATTTCCTAGCAGATTTTGTAGAAAATAATTATAATATCCATGAGTACATTTAATTTAGTGCATAATAGCTTTTCCTTAGAAAGGGTCTCATATATGTCCATATTTCTCCATACTTTGGACCAAGGCCTTGTCACCGCCATTTTGGAAGTGTCATAGTTGGAATGTCATCAGGTGCATTGTTTAAAATTTAGAATTGTTCTTGTCCTTGAAGGCCACTGTAGCTTCTGTTATTATTCTAAAGGGGTGGGGTTACCCAGGGAGCGTTGCATTCTAGAACTTTGTAGAACTTTCTTGATGATGTCATATTACACACTGCACCTTTAAACCTCAAAATTGGCCAGTGCTTGGAAAAAAGAGTTCTGTTTATGCCTGCTGTGTCTGGCCTTGTACAAAATACTGACACCGTTGAATTGCTAAGTTGCTAAGTAGCTTTTGGGTGAATTTTACAGCACTGAACAGCTCGAAAATAGGGACACAAAAATGCATTGTGCGCTATTTTAGACACACACACACACACACACACACACACACACACACACACACACACACCTCCCTACCTACCTCCATGTTTGTTTCTAATACAGTTTCGCAAGAGCAGCAAAAAAAACTGAAAAAACTTTTTAAAAATTCATTACCTAGGGAATGAATTATGAATGGCTAATACATGCTCTGGAGTGTGGCAGATAGAGAGCACTGTTCACAACAAAGGCTAGCCCTGCGCTCCAATCCCCATACTTCCATTCTACATACTACATCCGACGATAAAAATAATCTAGTTAGGATGCAGGCATACTATTGGGACATACTTTACTCTCTTATTTCATCATAACATTGTGCCTTGATCTTGCCTCTTGCTTTTATATCCGTCGCATCCCCGTTTGTTTTCATATGGAGGCTTCGTCGATGTGACGTCACTTCACGTGCGCACTGGATTGTGGGTCAGAATCGCCCAAATAGGATGCAGTTTTCAACACTAACAATCTTGGCCGCATGAAGTAGGACATCCGGGTACTTCTAACCATCCTAAATCTGGCCACAAGAATCGGGACATCCTAAATCTTTTTTCTACCATACTATATAGTAGAAAGTATGCGATTCGGAACGCAACCTTAGGATGTCCCAATACA
>NC_137235.1:1499357-1501857 GCF_949987685.1 Ammodytes marinus | reverse complement strand
TGTGTGTGTGTGTGTGTGTGTGTGTGAGAGAGAGTGTGTGTGTGTGCACTGTAGCTTACTGAATGTGTGTGTGTGTGTTCGAGAGAGAGAGAGAAAGAGAGAGAGAGAATAGAATAAGATTGGGTGTGTCCACAATCCACTTTGCCTGTGTTCATATTGCCAGTGTGTGTTCAGGTGTGTTCCCTTGCCTTTTTCATCCCTCCATCCAAATCAAGAGAGAGATAGAGAGAGAGGGAAGAGGAAAAGGAGGACAAGAAGGGCATTTTTTCCCTTTTATATAAGGAGGGGAAGAAACTTGATACAACATGAGGAAAGACACAGTTGAAAAAAGGATATTTTTGGCGTCTAAAAGAAGAAGTGTAAATTTCTAAGTTGATTGAAAACCGGTGAATGGCATAAAAAACAAGTGATTTGTTTGTCCTGTATATGAATGGCTGTATGTTAACCATGAACAACATGTAATGACTTCTATGACAAAGACATATAATAAATTAATTTTAAAATTTTAAAAAAATGTGTGGGTCGTTCGTTTTGTTTTGTTTTTCTGCCATGAATGAATGGATGGATGGAAGGATAGATAGATAGATAGATAGATAGATAGATAGATAGATAGATAGATAGATAGATAGATAAATAGATAGATAGATAGATGGATAGATAGATGGATAGATAGATAGATAGATAGATAGATAGTGTTTTGAATCGCATACTCTTTCTTTTTTCTATTCTACATACTACATCTGACCATAAAAATAATCTAGTTAGGATGCAGTAGGCATACAGTACTATTGGGACATACTTGTACTTATTTATTTCATCATAACGTTGCGCCTTGATCTTGCCTCTTGCTTTTATATCCGTCGCATCCCCGTTTGTTTTCATATGGAGGCTTCGTTGATGTGACGTCAATCTACGTACGCACTGGATTGTCGGTCAGAATCGCCCAAATAGCATGCTGTTTTCAACACTAAAAATCTCGGCCGAATGTAGTAGACATCACGGGTACTTCTAACCATACTAAATCTGGCCACAAGAATCGGGACATCCTAAATCTTCTTTCTACATACTATATAGTAGATAGTATGGGGATTGGAACGCAGCCACAGTGTAGAACTTACTTGTGAGTCTTGAGCAGATGTTTTGCAGTGTCACTGGATTGCAGTTGTTTGCATCATGTGTCTGTGTGTCCACTGGAAGGCAGCACTGCACCATAACTGCTCATTGAGACTGTTCATTGCACTGCACTCACTGCCATCAATCTAACTGCAGACTGTTCATTGCACTGCACTCACTGCCATCATTCTAACAGCAGACTGTTCATGTTCAAAACGTCTTAGGGAAAGGGACGCTCTGTATTATATTCCACCAAATGCTTTATGTACAAACACAAAACAACACAAGAAATGATTGCACATTTAAAATACACAGAACTATATTTTTCATGAGATAACGGTTGCGTTCCGAATCGCATACTTTCTACTATATAGTATGTAGAAAAAAGATTTAGGATGTCCCGATTCTTGTGACCAGATTTAGGATGGTTAGAAGTACCCGGATGTCCTACTTCATGCGGCCAAGATTGTTAGTGTTGAAAAGTGCATCCTATTTGGGCGATTCTGACCCACAATCCAGTGCGCACGTGAAGTGACGTCACATCGACGAAGTCTCCATATGAAAACAAACGGGGATGCGACGGATATAAAAGCAAGAGGCAAGATCAAGGCGCAATGTTATGATGAAATAAGAGAGAAAAGTATGTCCTAATAGTATGCCTACTGCATCCTAACTAGATTATTTTTAGCGTCGGATGTAGTATGTAGAATAGAAAAAAGAAAGAGTATGCGATTCGGAACGCAACCATAATGTTCAAAATGTCTTAGGGAAAGGGACGCTCTTTATTATATTCCACCAAATGCTTTATGTACAAACACAAAACAACACAAGAAATGATTGAACATTTAAAATACACAGAACTATTTTTTTCATGAGATAACATTTTTTTTAAGTACAGAAAATGCCTAATTATCTGACATTTTGTTCATTAGACAGCATGATTATCGCACAGGTTTTTTCTGGTCACAATAAAAGGAAACTCTTATATATAGTTTTATTATATTATATATGATATTATTATATTTTTGTTCTGTGTACTGTATATATACAACTCCAGAAAAAATCAAGAGACCAGTCTGGATTTTTCTTCAATCTTCATCTCTACATTACTTGTAAAAATTCTCCAAATGACAATATTTTTATTGTGAATTTGGTAGAAATGTTGTCAGTAGTTTATATTATAAAACCAAAATGTTCATTCTACTCAAACATATGCCTATAAATAGTAAAACGAGAGACACTGAACATTTGGAGTGGTCTCTTCATTTTTTCCAGAGATGTATGTTAAATGTGAATTTACAGTAAGATGTGCATTTTGGCGCCATCTGGTGGTGGGAAATCTAGATAGCTAACCCCTTCCCTTTGGGGAGAATTTCCAGAAGCTACG
>NC_137235.1:1479357-1496857 GCF_949987685.1 Ammodytes marinus | reverse complement strand
GTGCATAGACGTCGATTACGGGGGGGATGGGGGGTACATGTACCCCCCACTTTTCGTCAAGACTCATTTTGTCCCCCCCACTTTTTAAGCCGGACATGGAGTGCGTCCAGCCGTATTAAAACACAGCGTCAAGGTCTCTCTCTCTCTCTCTCTCTCTCTCTCTCTCTCTCTCTCTCTCTCTCTCTCTCTCTCACACACACTAGTTTGCACACCAGAGAAAACATGCTCCGAAGTCTCCGCTAGTTTGCACACCAGAGAAGACTGATGCATTTCAAGCAGCAGCAGAGAGACAACTGCGAGTGGCTTTATAAGTGTCCCGTTGTGAAGTGTAAACTGTAGGGATTACCATCCTCTATGCCCACTAATGACTGTTAATGTAGCGGACACTAACAGCAGCTTGTGTCGCGGCACATGGATACATGACGATGTTGTTTACAGTGATGTGCGGTCAGGGTACTGCCTACACTGGCGCCGTGTGCAAAATAAATAAATAAAATAAAATATTTTATTTATTTAATAAACTTATATTTGTATTATTACTGTTACTGTTAATTATTTCGATCTTTACATGTAATCCGCGATTACTTTAAAAAAGTGTAGACGTTTTGATTCGAAACGTGGCAGTTAGTAAGTTATGCCAAAAAAATATTGTGCCTTTGCTGTTTCCCATTCATTGTGAACGGCAAAGAATCAGTGCCTTTGTGCCTATTCATTGTGGACGGCAAGAAAAAAAAAAGTTTTCGTGCATGCCAGGGCTGTACGCTTATTTTTTTAGGTGGTAGCACTGGTGCTAGCAAGCAAAAAAAATCAGTAGCACAAAAATAAATTCAGTAGCACACAAAGTATGATCGCAAACTTGCATAACCTTAACCCATGCATTTCGCTCTAATTACCTTTTAGCCTGTCATCTTGGTCTCATTTGAAATTAATATCATATCCTAGTGTGTGCAGTAATAATTGTAGAAAAATGAATAGGGGTGCACTGATTGCAATTTAGACAAAAAAATCTAACCTGCCAATTGCAATTTTTTGCTGATTCAGAATTATTTCTCCCCATAAAATTAATATCTATATATTTTCTATATACATATCATTATTATATTCATAATATTTTTTTTTTGTTAAATGTCCTTCTGTTAATTAAAACCAAACTTTAAAACATTAAACATAGCCTATTAAATAAATAAGTAGGCCTATGCATATTGGTAACATTTGGAATAAGTTAAATAGGTTGTTGTGAATGTGTTGGGAGTAGTTCTTCAGTGGCTTATCAGTTATTTCAAACTGTGTTTAAAAAGACTACTGTTGACTGCTCTCTGCAGCTGAAGCAGTTGATTTTCAAGCTAGTGCACTGCAGGGCTGTGAAGCGCTAACTTCTTGTTCTTACCGGCTTAAAAATAAAAGTCAACTCACGTTTGGCTAGTAACAGGCTTTTAATGTGAAGGCGCACAGGAAATGTTCTGTTTGCACAAGCGCTAACTTAACTGTGTGCCGTCTCTTTCCGGTTATTACCGTTGGTGAAGTGTATTAATCGCCGCACAAGCACAGGTCCCGAGCACACATCTTTCACCAGCCAAAGTGGAGGGTGGACTCAATAAATTACTTGCCTAAGACTACATTTACCCGAATTTGGAGAGTGTTAATGTAGAGCCCTCTAAGCAGTGTTGTGCAGCACTCCTCTGTGTCTCAGACGGACAGCATCTGCTCATTAGCAAGCTGTCGCACTCGTGCGAGTGGAATGGTATTCATCATCGCACGTGATCAATTTCAGTAGCAAATGCGATCAAAACTGTCGCACTGTACAGCCCTGCATGCGCACTTGATTCTGTATTATTTAACATGTACGCAAATAAGCAGAATTCTTTGTGCCTTTTTTACGTAAATGGTATGCCACATAAGCCTTTACATTACATATCATTCATGGACCAATTAAAATCGAGATATTACTAGACATTTACGCAGCTTAGGCCAACGTCATTATGCTCATTCACGTCGCATTACCCCCGCGGATTTTTAAGTCAACATTGCAGCTGCCGTGCCCGCAGATATTTCAGACTGGAGGAATTTTAACAAATTGGATTATAATTTAAAAAGGAACAGAATGAATAGCAAGAGAAAGGCCTGCGCCAGCCTTGGACGGTGTACAGCAGCAACAGGGACAAACAATGTTCGAGCATTTCAAACGGACAGGTAGCCTACATGAACGGAAGGATGCTAGCTAGCTGTGCTGTCAGTCAGACTGTCACTGGATTACTATCGTCTTGCTTATTTCTACAGCCAGGGAGTCAGATTGGTGAGTCAGAAACTTTTTGGGGGTTTATTTAATAATAAAGTTGGATGAATTGATACCGAGTGCAATCCATTCTGCATTTTATATTCAATTGAGCAGTTGTGTTTTCATTGTTACTGACGGACAAACCTAAGCTCTGCAATGTGGATAAATGGTTACATTCTGATGCTGGACAGGTCCATGGGGCATATGCTACTGGTACTTTATCTATTAAGATAAAGTTTATGGAGTGGAGTTGCCATCAGTTATGCTGTAGTCCTACATAATGATGAATGCTGTCTTTTATTTTTAAGTTGAATAGAAGTAGTACCGGTAGTTTGAATCGGCGAAGGTTTGACTTGTTGCCTTACGTTTTTTCGGCCCTCGGTGTGAGGGACGAGTCCGTTAAGTCGATGGATGCGATGTTTAATCATTTAGACCAAACTACAGTAGGCTACGGGCAAACCTGAAGTCACCGTCGTGACATTTCATATACGTCCCGTCTGTGTGTGTGAGTGAGTGAGTGAGTGAGTGAGTGAGAGAGAGAGAGAAAGAAAGAAAGAAAGAAAGAAAGAAAGAAAGAAAGGGAGGAACTTATTTGAAATCGGCCGTGCGTGCCGTATATATGTCTATGATCAAGAAGTAATTGAAGCTGATCATGGCTATGCTACTAGCTAGGTTGCCATGGAGACCGAGGCGGAGTAATATTGTTGTGCGACAGTCCAGCCGTGCTTCGGCTCGATTTGAGCACGGTCAAAATGCCTTCGACCAATCAGATTGCTCAGTCGGAACTACCTTTCCAAGCTCCCTTTGTTTACGTCATGTTTGGTTGGGCTACGGGGAGCAGCTAGTGGCTCATATGTCCGCTGCTTTTTGAAAATGCTTTTTTCATCATATGTGTCAGACATCAGTGTTTTGTATACATTTTATTCATTAGTGAGCGGGTATGCCGTCTTTCAGAACCGTTCATTACCTGCACTAAAGAGAAAAAAAGATGTTTCCTCATTGTCCCCCCCACTTTTGAAAATGCACTCCAGAATGCCTGTTTGTCCCCCCCACTTGTTTAGCCAAATCGACGTCCATGGCTGTGTGTGTGTGTGTGTGTGTGTGTGTGGGTGGGTCGGTGTGTGTGTGTGTGTGTGTGTGTGTGTGTGTGTGTGTGTGTGTGTGTGTGTGTGTGTGTGGGTGGGTGTGTGTGTGTGTGTGTGTGTGTGTGTGGGTGGGAGGGTCGGTGTGTGTGTGTGTGTGTGTGTGTGTGTGTGTGTGTGCATGTGTGGGTGGGTCGGTGTGTGTGTGTGCATGTGTGTGTGTATGTGTGTGTGTGTGTGTGTGTGTGTGTGTGTGTGTGTGTGTGGGTGTGTGTGTGTGTGTGATTAGAAAGAGGAAACAGTGCTGTGTGCAGCGTTCCCCTAATTACAACCACACAACCTCTGATCTCACTCATCTGTCAGACAAACTGAGGGCTGGATAGAGTGTGTGTGTGTGTGTGTGTGTGTGTGTGTGTGTGTGTGTGTGCGTGTGTGTGTGCGTGTGCGTGTGCGTGTGTGTGTGTGTGTGTGTGTGGGTCGGTGTGTGTGTGTGTGCATGTGTGTGTGTGGGTGGGTCGGTGTGTGTGTGTGTGCATGTGTGTGTGTGTGTGTGTGTGTGTGTGTGTGTGTGTGTGTGTGTGTGTGTGTGTGTGTGTGTGTTACAACAGGTAGAGCAGCTGCTGGGAGGTTGTCTTAAAGGTACAGTGGGTAGAATTTATTGGCATTTTTCAAATCAGACTTGGTAGAGATAGAAAAAAATCAGAATAGGGTCAGAGAGGGGAATGACATGCAGAGAACGACCCGGGCTGGATTCTAACCCGGGTCTGCTGTGAAGAGGACTGAGACTCTATGGAGGGAGGGGGAGGGGGGGGTCTAACCGCCACACCACGAGCACTGCAAATGGTGTTAAGTTAAAGACCTATTTCACCGGTGTAAATATGAAGGTGTATTGAACTCTGAGATCCTATGTAGTATAAATGTGCAAACATTTTAGAAATCGGTTCATCCTAGCCTGAGAAAAGGCAGAAAGAGTGTTTTATTGTCTCACTGTCTAACTCTAACCCTACATTTTCCCATGCGTGACATCACACATGGTAAAATGTAGGGTTAGGATTAACAGGACAGCTGGGCCAAGGGAAGACTGAGGGAAGACTGAGGGAAGAAAAACCTCATTCATTATATTATAATAGTGATTTTATAATGATAGAACGCCGGTTCCGTATAGGTGAAGTATTCCTTTAAGTAGCATCTTGTGAACTCACGCATGTTTGAACAGGATCCAATAAACTGTTCAGATGTTGCGATTCGTTTTCAATAAGCTTTTCATATCTCCTCATAGGCTTAAACCTCCCTAAGGATAGCATTACCACTAATAGGAGAGATATGGCCCGACAGATGGAGCTGGCATACTGCACACACACCCATCCACTTTCCCTTGGTATTTGAAATAGGAATTAGCTTGCTGTTAATTTTTTTTACGGTTAATTATAGGAATATGGCCAATTTCTGAGTTTGAATCTCAAATACTGATTACCTCAAATGATTCAGTGACTTAAAGGTGCTACGAGGAACTTTTAAATATTTCTGAAACAGTCTCATCTTTCCTCTGATGATCATAAATGACATGTAACAGCAAACGAGACCATCAGTGCAAAGAATGCTATTTTTTTATATAGTTTTTCTTAATGTGTTTGTCATGGTGGGTATACGCTCACCCAGGAACAACAGCTGGCGTAGTAAAAACACTAACGCTTTTGTCCAAAGGGGGGCGCTAGAATGAACACAAAATGGAAAGTTCCTCGGGGCACCTTTAATTGAGAACCAAGTCTTTAATGTGAGACACAGCATAGTAATCAGGGGCTATTTATCTTCCATAACATGTCTTCTTTCATACTAGTATAAATCAAAGGTCCAACATGTACATTCAGGTGTTTATTTGACTAAACCTTGTCTGTGTGCGTCTGTTTATTTCTCCTATACAACCATCTTTAACGGACATTATCTCAACATTAGTTTTTTTCTCCAATACTCTGAACCAGAAATCTCTAAGTTGTAAAAATTAAATATAGTTTTTAATTCTGTTTTTTTTTTTTTTGACATTTTTATACTTTATTGATAGTGTAGAGACAGAGTTGAAATGGGGCAGAGAGGGGAGTGACATGCAGAGAACGACCGCGGGCTGGAATCAAACCCGGGTCCGCTGCTGGCCGAGGCCCATGGGGGGGAGGGGGGACGCCCTACCAACTGAGCTAAGGGCGCCCCCTCAACTCTGGCTTTTATCCAACATCTAGATTTTAGTTTTTTCAAAAGATGCAAATGTACGCATAGTCGCAGTCAGATATTGCAACATTTGTATATTTATTGGAAGAAATGCTGTTTACATGTACAGACAAACACAAACACACACCCACACATACACACACACACACACACACACACACACACACACACACACACACACATTCAGGCCCCAACAGCATGAGTGGTAGCACAGATTTGGGCCATAAAGAAGAAAAGCTATAATACACATATTTACATTTTACAAGCTTACAACAGTCTGTAAGAACACATGACATTTAATCAACACAACTCTAATGCATCACCACATTTAGTAACGAAGCACCACCGATTTTCATTTTGATATGTTAGTGATTTTTTTGCACTTTGGGTGAACTAACCCTAACTAACTTAGCCTGGCACCGCCCGCCTACCTACTTCCGCTCAATTTTCATTTCCCTTCAGTAGTCAGTCTGGGTCCGCTATATATTACTGGGTTTTCTCTTTTACCGGTCCAATCAGCGAACAGAGGGAGTGGCTGAGAACAATGACGTTGAGGTTGTGCGCCAGTTTCAGTTGTAGTCAGAAGCCGGCGCATGACATACTATGTCACGACCAAACGTTATGCGATTGGTTGGCAGATCCAGAGTGGCACTGGGCACATCCAATAGTTTTAAACTTCAACAGACACCCGCCTCCAAGTGAGTGAACGTTTGTCAATTGAGCGATTCCAGACCTTCTGTACAAATGAAATGAAGTACGATGGTCTGGTAGGTCCAGGCTAGTTTAAAGCTAAGTGTTCTTCAGAAAGGCACAAAGGAAGTTAAAGGTACAGTGTGTAGCATTTATTGGCATATTTACCAGACCAGACTTGGTAGAAATGGAATATAATATTCATGAGCATGTTTTAACTAGTGTATAAGCATAGTGCGCAGCCATCTTTCTACAGTAGCACAGAGCGGACACACTTAACGGCCTTATGCGTTTTTATATATAGTGGGCGTCCTGGGGAAATGCACCTGTTGGAAGACCAAGAAGAAGAAGAAGTACTATAGAATAAATAACTAAATACATATTCACCTCATCACTTGATATTGTGGAAAGACTTGAGGCAGTGGTGGATGATGCCATCTTTAGTAACTATAGCTTCTTGTCCTTGAAGGCCACCGTAGCTTCTGTAAACTCTCCCAAAAGGGAAGGGGTTAGCAAGGGAGCGTTGCAATCTAGAATCTCCCCACTAGATGATGCTAAATATCCCGATATTACACACTGTACCTTTAAATGTATGCTAACATTCGCTCAAAAAATATATTCTTTTTTAAGAAGCACCATGGTACACGTACAGTACATATACTGATTGCACATTTTCATGACTCCTGATAAATGATGGTGGGTACAACTTGAAAAAACTTAAAATAATAATTATAATTCTTGTAACCTTTGAGATATTTCCCTAGCTGTCTTTTTTCTAGTTTCTGTTTTTTTAATTGTTTTATTGTCTTTTTCTTTTATCTATACACTTCTATGTATCTATTTGCAAGTATGGGTACTGGATAAGTGTATTTTTCTGTATATTATTATTATTTAAAATTTTAAGCCAATAGTCATTATAGATATATAAATCAGGGAGAAGAGGTGAGATTAAATAAGTTTTCTTCTTCTCACCCCTTTTCGAACAGGTAAAGCAAGTGTAAGACAGTTTATTTTCATTTGTGGTTTTCATTGTGTGTAAATATTACTTTATTGTAACTGTTTCACCACTTGTTTAATTTATTTTATTGTTTATTTTTGCTTTTTTATTTTTTATTATTTACTTGTTCGAAATAAAAAAAAAATCAATTCAATTCAATTCAATTCAATAAAAAAGATGTCGTACTATTGTCTGTTAGTCTGTATTTTTTAAATAAAAAAATAAAAAATTTGATCACAAAAAAAATTTGATAATTATAATTCATGATTTTGATTGTGGCCATTTTAGATATAAGCATACATTTTTAATTTTTTTTATATATATAAAAAAATTTGGTCTGATTTCTTGACACTTGAACTAAACTTGTTCTTAAAGACCTACTTCACCGGTTGGAATATGAAGGTGTATTGAACTCTGAGATCCTGTTTAGTATAAATGCAATTTTTTTAAAAATCGGATCATCCTAGCCTGAGAAAAGGCAGAAAGAGTGTTTTATGGTCTCACTGTCTATAACCCTACATGTTCCTTCTTGTGACATCACAGTAAGGGTTAGGATTAACAGGACAGCAGGGCCAAGGGAAGACTGAGGGAAGACTGAGGGAAGAAAAACCTCATTCATTATATTATAATAGTGATTTTATTATGATAGAACACTGGTTCCGTGTGGGTGAAGTATTCCTTTAAGACCCTAAACTTCAATTTAGAAGAGAAAACAAAATGAGTGAGGGTCCAGGGCAGGCACATCACTGTATCCTACACGACGTCCCTGAAATCACTGACCCAAATCGTAAACTAGCACAGCACAGGAGCAGGAGCACAATATTTACTTTGTACAGAAGTGTATTTCAAGTGCAAAGGATGTTATTCAAATTCCTTTCCTACTAGTGTGTCTCTCTAACCTCCTTCTCTTATTTTTATACAGCCCTGGAAAAAAATTAAGAGACCAGTCCGGATTTTTCTTCAATCTTTACCTCTACATTACTTATTGAAAATGCTCTTAATGACAATATTTTTATTGTGAATTTGGTAGAAATGTTGTCAGTAGTTTGTAGAGTAAAACCAAAATGTTCATTCTACTCAAACATATGCCTATAAATAGTAAAACGAGAGACTCTAAACATTTGGAGTGGTCTCTTCATTTTTTCCAGAGCTGTATTCTTTATACTTTATTTGGGTTTTAATTATATTGTTTTGGGTCGACCTCATTTCAGAAAGCACCGTTTGTTCCCCCCTCCAGGGCAGAGGGGTGAAGGAATAAGCACCAGAACTTGTAAACATTCTTGTTTTTCTCCTCGCAACAGTGTCAGGGCCATCGGAGAGGGAGAAAACAAGAGGAATTTCTTTTAAATGTTATACACCTCGAGATAAAAGTAAAAATGTGAAATGGTAACACTTTTAATTTAACAGTTTAGTTATTGATACGGGAATTCAAATCTGTCAGTCAACATCTTTCCAACCTTATCAGTCTGGAACGGGAATTATTTAAAAAAAAAAATGTCACTTTCTTTTATTTTTTTTTTAAATGTGTCTGTGTGTTTTCACTTTTTTTCCCCCTTAAATGCAATTTTAATATTTTTAATGTATTATTTAGTAGGTATTCTAACGCCTCTGTGAAGCTATTTGAATTGCCTTGTGTGTGAATTTAAAATGATAAAAAAACTTTCCTTTCCTTTAATCATAAAATTGTGTTAAACTCCATAATCCATTTTTTATACGACATCCTCCTCTCGTTCTCTCTCTCTCCTGTGGCGCTTATACTCTTCTTACTTCTGTATCATAAAGACATTTTCATTTATTCTTTTCATTTAACTTTTATTTATCCTCGAGAGACCATATCCATGGCATAAAAAATATCCAATATCCAATATCCATGGCATAAAAAAAAACGAAATAAACCAGTCCATATTTTCTCTCAGTGCGGTTTTCACTGGATGCTTGGAGCCACCAGGTATCCATTAAAGGTGATATAAACATCCACGTCATCGCTGTAAACCGCATTCTCTCTCTCCCGCTTGTACAGTCGAACCCACACCTCGTCGTTTAGCGCCAGATTCATCATAACACTTTGGCTCTGCATGATCGACCGCTCGCTGGGCTGTGCGTACAGGATCACTTGCTCCTTGTCGTTGTGCATGAGGTGTAGGTACGTCTCCTTAAAATTCCACGTGTGTATATTCACGTTAAAGAAATACACCCCGGGCACGTAGCAGTAGAATTTTCCCTTGAACATGTTGAAGTGTTCGTGTAGGTTCACGAATTCAGTGTCGAACACGAGGGCCTGATAGTAATCCACGCTGTGTAGGGATTTGCGACGGCCGACGGAGAATGAAGAGTGCTGGATTTTACAGGCATCTCCAGGGGCGCCCGACTGGCCTTTGCTGCCCTTAAGCCCCGCGGGTCCTCGCAATCCTCCTGGTCCCTCCAGCCCGGGTTTACCAGGAGTTCCCTTGTCCCCTCTGTCGCCTTTGTCACCTGGGGGAAGAAGAAGAAGAAGAAGGAGGAATGGATTAATGAGTGAAATCTTTGTTTTGAACGATTTACAACATATTTAAAGGTGCTACGAGGAACTTTTAAATATTTCTGAAACAGTCTCATTCTTACCCTGATGATCATAAATTACATGTAACAGCAAACGAGACCATCAGTGCAAAGAATGCTATTTTTATATAGTTGATCTAAATCACACTAAAACACAGTGTCTGCTCTGGGCTCCTTGTCATGTTTTACACCAAATATTTATTTAATTTCCCCTCCAAACGTTTCGTATGGTTTCAGTTAAAAAGCTGCTGCTTGAGGCCAAAGTACATAAAATGATTCAACGTTTCACACAGTACACAGTATCCTGTGGACAGCTGACACACAACTGACTTTGTTACGGGAAACCAGGGTTCGATCTGTGTGTGTGTGTGTGTAGTGTGTGTGTGTGTGTGTGTGTGTGTGTGTGTGTGTGTGTGTGTGTGTGTGTGTGTGTGTGTGTGTACGTGTGGAGATACTCACTGATTTTGACAACAAAAGCATTCTCCAGAACAATTGTGTCTTGTTCTGAGTGACAGTGTGTGTTATCTCAATGAGGCTGGTTCATAGTGTTTGCTGCACTGAACCTATTTTTGCAGGTGAAGTGAACTGTTCAGCTCCAGTGACTGTTGGTAGTGCAGACTGTAGTTAGAGTTTTGCACATTGAGCTACAGTTGTGCCCACTGTGGTTTAGCGATCGAAAAAAAACCTGTAAAAGTTCCTCGTAGCACCTTTAAATACAACATTTTAAATTTGTAATACTTCCAATTGGATGTGTAGAGGAAAATTATGAGGAAAAAATGGGGAGACAGAGAGAGAGAATGACCTGCAGTAAAGGTCCACAGGTCGGATTTGAACCCGCGACCACTGCAACGAAGGCCAGAGCCGATATGGTACGCGCTCTATCCACTACGCCACCGAAGAGCCCTGATAATTTTGTCTTCTAATATTGAAATGAGTCTTCAGTGGCTGATCCAGGCGACATGATTTGACCCCTTATTGTTTTTACCAGACGTATTCTCAAGAACATGAAATAAATTCCTAATTTTATAGATGTTCAACTTGCTAATTAAAGCTGCAGTGTGTAGAATTTTGGGTTTTATTTCCTAGCAGATTTTGTAGAAAATAATTATAATATCCATAAGTACATTTAATTTAGTGCATAATAGCTGAAACATTTTTTTTGAATTATTCTTTTTTCCCTTAGAAAGGGTCTCATATATGTCCATATTTCTGCATATTTTGGACCAAGGCCTAGTGCCGCCATCTTGAAAGTGTCATAGTTGGAATGTCATCAGGTGCATTGTTTAAAATGTAGAATTGTTCTTGTCCTTGAAGGCCACTGTAGCTTCTGTTATTATTCTAAAGGGGTGGGGTTACCCAGGGAGCGTTGCATTCTAGAACTTTGTAGAACTTTCTTGATGATGTCATATTACACACTGCACCTTTAAGTGCAGCTCTTACCGAGAAGAAAAACAAAAAGTCCAAAACATTTCGTCTTTCATTTGGACATTAACGCGATGCCATTAAGCTTCTCTCTGACTTTCACAACGGTTACACATCCAGAAATACTGACAAATTACAGGGAAACTTTTTTACATCTGACGTTCCAAAGCCCTTTCCTAAATCCAAAGCTATTTATTTAAACCTTTGCTTATCTTAATTCTGTGCTACTGAGAGACACAATGTCCCAACAGACGTCAGTACGGAGACTGTGATGTGCAAAAACACTTTTATTATGTAACCAAAGCCTTCACTGACTATGTCCTAAACTAACTCAGGGAATGTATTAAAGGTGCTCCGAGGAACTTTCAGTTTGTGTTCATTTTAGCGCTACTATAGATACAGTAGATAGATAGATAGATAGATAGATAGATAGATAGATAGATAGATAGATAGATAGATAGATAGATAGATAGATAGATAGATAGATAGATAGATAGATAGATAGATAGATAGATAGATAGATAGATAGATAGATAGATAGATAGATAGATGGATGGATGGATGGACGGACGGACGGACGGACGGACGGACGGACAGACAGACAGACAGACAGACAGACAGACAGAGAGACAAGGCAGCTCTTAATGTGGTCATATCTATCTATCTATCTATCTGTCCGTCCGTCCGTCCGTCCGTCCGTCCGTCCGTCCGTCTATCTATCTATCTATCTATCTATCTATCTATCTATCTATCTATCTATCTATCTATCTATCTATCTATCTATCTATCTATCTATCTATCTATCTATCTATCTATCTATCTATCTGACCCAAGACTCCAGTAAATACCAGTGATCCTTTGATGCACACTGATTAGTCCAGCTGTTACTAGAGTCTGAACACAGAGAGCCTGAGGTGAGTAACAACAGCTTAGCAGCACCATACACCTCGCTACATGCCCATATAAGGGACTGATCCGAATGAACACCTCATGGCCACATTGGACTCTGACTTTTCTTTCATTTTAAAGTGTTAATTTTTATTTATTTATTTATTTATTTTTGTCAAGGAACGTCGCCGCTTCACTGTTATAGCACAGCATTGTGTCATCACATAGATAGATAGATAGATAGATAGATAGATAGATAGATAGATAGATAGATAGATAGATAGATAGATAGATAGATAGATAGATAGATAGATAGATAGATAGATAGATAGACAGACAGACGGACGGACGGACGGACGGACGGACGGACGGACGGACAGACAGACAGACAGACAGATAGATCCACACACACATGGTGACACAAGACTCCAGTAAATACCAGTGTTCCTTTGATGCACACTGATCAGTCCAGCTGTTATCAGAGTCTGTGCACACACAGCCCAGAGCAATGTTATAACAGTTTCCACAAACGGCAGCAAAAACTCATGCCCACATAAGGCAAGGCACGTTTATTTCTATAGACTCAAGGCCATTCAAAGTGCTTTACAGGGAAATAACATACATCTAGATTAAACATTAGATTAGATTGCATTGTAAGAGTTTGACACTGACCTTTGTTTCATTTTAAACCCCCAGTAAAACCTACATCTAAATCCACACAATCCTTCTAACTATGTCATCAGGGAGGTAGTGTCCTCAAAAGATCAATCGAGGGGCGACCTGACCTTTTACATTTACAATGATGTTGAGTAAAATAACAATACACACACACACACACACACACACACACACACACACACACACACACACACACACACACACACACACACACACACACAACACAATGCAAATATACAACAAGCTGACAAAATCGTTAAAACGGTCAGATCAAATTAGTGAAGCAGGGGCGCTCCGGTGGTGTAGTGGATAGAGCGTGTACCATATTGGCTCCGGCCTTCGTTGCAGTGGTCGCGGGTTCAAATCCGACCCGTGGACCTTTACTGCAGGTCATCCCCCCTCTCTCTCTCTCTCTCTCTCTGTCTGTCTCCCCATTTCAACTCTGTACTGTCTAATAAAGCTTGAAAATGCCAAAAAAATTATCTTTAAAAAAATGAGTGAAGCAGAACATAGCCTACATAAAACAGTTACAGGTGGAGTGGGACTGATTCAAAATAATATGATTAAATTTGTTAACGGATATGAGGGTATCTATTATTTTATTTTTTTAAGATTTTTTTTTGCATTTTTATGCTTTATTGATAGTGTAGAGACAGAGTTGAAATGGGGCAGAGAGGGGAGTGACATGCAGAGAACGACCGCGGGCTGGAATCGAACCCGGGTCCGCTGCTGGCCGAGGCCCATGGGGGGGGGGGGCGCCCTACCAACTGAGCTAAGGGCGCCCCCGAGGGTATCTATTTTGAATTGATGCTGCAGGTTGTTCCAGGAGTAAGGGGCACTGAAGCTAAACGCTGGAAGTCTTTCCAAGCTCATATAACTCAAATAGCTCAAATAAAAGTGTGTGTTCAGAATTGCCTTCGTCCAATCAATTGAGAGATTTTTCTGAGTGCTCGGTTGAATTGAAACTGACTGAACAACTGATTTTGGGTCACGCTGTTTAAATGCAATCACCGCAGAACATACAACACTGAGTGTGTGTGTGTGTGTGTGTGTGTGTGTGTGTGTGTGTGTCTGTGTGTGTCTGTGTGTGTGTGTGTGTGTTTGTGTGTGCGTGTGTGTGTGTCTGTGTGTGTGTGTGTGTGTGTGTGTGCGTGTGTGTGTGTCTGTGTGTGTGTGTGTGTGTGTGTGTGTGTGTGTGTGTGTGGTTTAGATGGTTAGGGTTAGGGGATGAATTAGGGGATGAATTATGTCAATGAATGTCCTCACAAAGATAGAGAGAGAGAGTGAGTGAGTGAGTGAGTGAGTGAGTGAGTGAGTGAGTGAGTGTGTGTGTGTGTCTGTGTGTGCGTGTGTGTGTGTGTCTGTGTGTGTGTGCGTGCGTGTGTGTGTGTGTGTGTGTGTGTGTGTGTGTGTGTGTGTGCGTGCGTGCGTGCGTGCGTGTGTGTGTGTGTGTCAAATTACAATGTGGACTCAGTGGTTCTGGAGATGCTTGTTGTCAAAATCAGTTTTAGCTCAACATCAGAATCATAAAAACTTGTGGTTGGAAACATTCTTTAAGTCCAAAACAATAAAATCTAACTTGGAAAAGTTCATGGGTTCATCACCTGACACTGTGTGCATCCAAGCATTGTCTCTACAAGTGTGTGTGTGTGTGTGTGTGCGTGTGTGTGTGTGTGTGTGTGTGTGTGTGTGTGTGTGTGTGTGTGTGTGCGTGTGTGTGCGTGTGTTTGTGTGTGTGAGAGAGAGAGAGACAGAGAGAGAGAAAGAGTGTAAGTGAGTGAGTGAGTGAGTATGAGTGTGTGAGGGAGAGAGAGAGAGAGAGAGAGAGAGTTGGCCTGGCTGTAGGGTTGTGTGCGGGTCAGAACAGCCTTGGCTTGTCCGTGTATCAAAGGAGAAACAGATAATACAGCAGAGTGATGACACATGGGTTGGACTGCGCTCCGGTTGGCAGAGAACGCTCTCATATTAGACACACATGTTCTCTCACTAAACTCTAACCGGCTGGGAGTGGTTTTAGAATAAATATATATACAGTATCTCACAAAAGTGAGTACACCCCTAACATTTCTTCAAATATTTCATTATATCTTTCCATGCGACAACACTGAATAAATGACACTTTGATACAATGTCAAGTAGTCAGTGTACAGCTTGTATAACAGTGTAAATTTACTGTCCCCTCAAAATAACTCGACACACAGCCATTAATGTCTAAACTGTTGGCAACAAAAGTGAGTACACCCCTAAGAAAAAATTTCCAAATTGGGCCCAAAGTGTCAATTTTTTGTTTTGCCATCATTATTTTCTAGCGCTGCCTTAACCCTCTTGGGCATGTAGTTCACTAGAGCTTCACAGGTTGCAACTGGAACCCTCTTCTACCCATTCATGACGACATCAAGGAGCTGGTGGATATTAGAGTCCTTGCGCTCCTCCATCTCCCGTTTGAGGATGCCCCAAAGATGCTCAATAGGGTTTAAGACTGGTGACATGCTTGGCCAGTCCATAACCTTTACCCTCAGCTTCTTTAGCAAGCCAGTGGTCGTTCGGAGGTGTGTTTGGGGTCGTTATCATGTTGCAGTACTGCCCTGCGGCCCAGTTTATGAAGGGAGGGGATCATGCTCTGCTTCAGTATGTCACAGTACATGTTAGAATTCAATGAACTGTAGATCCCCAGTGCTGGCAGCACTCATGCAGCCCCAGACCATGACACTCCAACCACCATGCTTGACTCTAGGCAAGACACACTTGTCTTTGTACTCCTCACCTGGTTGCCGCTCCACACTCTTAACACCATCTGAACCAAATAAATGTATTTTGGTCTCATCAGACCACAGGACATGGTTGCAGTAATCCATGTCCGTAGTCTGTTTGTCTTCAGCAAACTTTTTGTGGGGTTTCTTGTGCATCATCTTTAGAATAGGCTTCCTTCTGGGATGACAGCCATGCAGACCAGTATGATGCAGAGTGCGGCGTATGGTCTGAGCACTGACAGGTTGACCCCCCACCCCTTCAAGCCCTTCAGCAATGCTGGCAGCACTCATACGTCTATTTTCCAAAGCCAACCTCTGTGTACGACGCTGACCACGTGCACTCAACCTTCGTAAACTGGGCCGCAGGGTGGTATTGCAACATGATAACGACCCCAAACACACCTCCAAGACGACCAGTGGCTTGCTAAAAAAGCTGAGGGTAAAGGTTATGGCCTGGCCAAGCATGTCTCCAGACCTAACCCCTATTGAGCATCTTTGGGGCATCCTCAAACAGAAGGTGGAGGAGCGCAAGGTCTTTAATATCCACCAGCTCTGTGATGCTGTCATAAATGGGTGGAAAAGGGTTCCAGTTGCAACCTGTGAAGCTCTAGTGAACTACATGCCCAAGAGGGTTAAGGCAGTGCTGGAAAATAATGGTGGCCACACAAAATATTTACACTTTGGGCCCAATTTGTAAATTTTTTCTAAGGGGTGTACTCACTTTTGTTGCCAGCAGTTTAGACATTAATGGCTGTGTGTCGAGTTATTTTGAGGGGACAGTAAATGTACACTGTTATACAAGCTGTACACTGACTACTTTACATTGTATCAAAGTGTCATTTCTTCAGTGTTGTCCCATGGAAAGATATAAAGAAAAATTTGAAGAAATGTGAGGGGTGTACTCACTTTTGTGAGATACTGTATATATTTTTTATCCTTTTTTTATCTATAGATAGATAGATAGATAGATAGATAGATAGACAGACAGACAGACAGACAGACAGACAGACAGACAGACAGACAGACAGACAGACAGACAGACAGACAGACAGACAGACAGACAGACAGACAGACAGACAGACAGATAGATAGATAGATAGATAGATAGATAGATAGATAGATAGATAGATAGATAGATAGATAGATAGATAGATAGATAGATAGATAGATAGATAGATAGATGGATGGATGGATGGATGGATGGATGGATGGATGGATGGATGGATGGATGGATGGATGGATGGATAGATAGATAGATAGATAGATAGATAGATAGATAGATAGATAGATAGATAGATAGATAGATAGATAGATAGATAGATAGATAGATAGATAGATAGATAGATAGATAGATAGATAGAGAGATAGAGAGATAGATAGATAGATAGATAGATAGACAGATTTTAGAATATATATTTGTTTTATCCTTTTTTTCATACTTCAACTGTGAGAATAATTTAAATTTTATACTCTGGTGCTTTGTACACTTATACTTTATTAAAGCTGTGGTATGTGATTTCTGATTGGTCAACATTAACATGAGCTGTACACATTGACCAATCAGAGCGAGTCTCCGATTCTCTGTTCTTATTGGCTGTTGGGACTGTCCATTCACTTTGGCACCAACTTTGTTGGTGTAGAGCGTGTCAGGGAGGGACCATAGGGGAGGGACCAAAGAGAACAAGTGGAGCGGTTGAGGTATTTGGATTCAAATCTCTATCCCAACTGCTATTTTCTCCCCAAATCCTCCACACCAGCTTTAACTTCACATTCATTCACCATTTTGTAAGTGCACATAACAACACAGTATATACAGAGGCAGGCAGTTTCAGGAGATACTTTGCCCAAGGTCAGGGGAGAACTATTTGTGTGGGATGTGCCAGCACATGACAACCGGCCTAGCAGCTCCCTTCTCCTTATCAGCAGGGTAGTGTAAACCATGAAATGTATCTTATGAAGA
>NC_137235.1:1459357-1469357 GCF_949987685.1 Ammodytes marinus | reverse complement strand
CACACACACACTCATGACTCACGACATACTGTAACACACAAACACACGCGCAAACACCGTGCACTTTAAGAGAGCGTGCATGACAATGTTAGCGGTAACTTTTCATAGAAACTACTTTGTGTGTGTGTGTGTGTGTGTGTGTGTGTGTGTGTGTGTGTGTGTGTGTGTGTGTGTGTGTGTGTGTGTGTGTGTGTGTGTGTGTGTGTGTGTGTAACCACTGCTGAGCTGGCGGATTGTGAGTAACTATCTAACTCTTCTAAGCACGTCTCCGCATGCACGCCAATGCGCCGCTGGCTATATAAGAGGGTTGTTCACATCTTAACACAAATCATTATTACGCAGAACAGCATTTCCTATCGTGATAAAGTAGTTAAAACATTACGTCATGGTGTTGGGAAGCTTTTCTTACCTGGTGGAGGTTCAGCGCGAGGCAGAAAAGAAAAACTGCCGGTGTGAGAGTGAGAGAGGAGGAACTAGTAAAGAGCAATAGGCTACCTCTCTCTCTCTCTCTCTCTGTCTCTCTCTCTCTCTCTCTCTCTCTCTCTCTCTCTCTCTGTGTCTCTCTCTCTCTCTGTGTGTGTGTGTGTGTGTGTCTCTCTCTCTCTGTCTCTCTTTGTGTCTCTCCCTCTCTCCCTCTCTCTCTCTCTCTCTGCGTGTGTCTCTCTCTCTCTCTCTGTGTGTGTGTGTGTGTGTCTCTCTCTCTGTCTCTCTTTGTGTCTCCCCCTCTCTCTCTCTCTCTCTCTCTCTCTCTCTTTCTGTGTGTGTCTCTCTCCGTGTCTCCGGTTTTCCCGGAGACATCCCTCCCTCCACACACACACACACACACACACACACACACACACACACACACACACACACACACACACACACTGTATATCTCCCCCTCCCTCCCTTCCTACACACACACACACACCATCAATGTACATCAAAAGTAATTCACCTTCTCAAGTTACTTCTGTAGACTTCCCCTACATCCCTCCCTCCCTCCACACACACATACACACACACACACACACACACACACACATACACACACACACACACACACACACACACACACACACACACACACACACACACACACACACACACACACACACACACACACACACACACACACACATCCCTCAACTCCACTTCATCACTCGTACTGAAAGGCTAGACACTGCAGATGAAAAGGGAACCATTTTTTAACTTAGATATTATCATAAAACTTGTGTAAAATATTTTTTACTGATTTCTTATTCTTCTTCTTTTTTTTTAAACATTTGAATACATTTACAAATTTGGCAAATTGGACACAGCCATTTTTTTGGATCAATTCAAAAGTACCATGTACAGGTCTAAAAAAATTCATATTCAGCATGTTTTTAAGAAGGAAATGTCTCATAAATCAGACAGTGAACAACATATGAACAAATCCTTCTGTAATAACCTTCAGAATAGTGCTGAGAATGATCATGGAAAGTTTAGTTGATGTAAGTGCTTTAGAAGTTGTAGATTGCTGTTTCAGAGTATTGAAGAAAAAAAAAATATTGTTGAGATAATGTCCGTTAAAGATGGTTGTATAGGAGAAATATACAGACGCACACAGTCAAGGTTTAGTCAAATAAACACCTGAATGTACATGGTGGACCTTTGATTTATACTAGTATGAAAGAAGACATGTTATGGAAGAGAGAGAGAGAGAGAGAGAGAGAGAGAGAGAGAGAGAGAGGGAGAGAGAGAGAGTATGAAAGAAGACATGTTATGGAAGAGAGAGAGAGAGAGAGAGAGAGAGAGAGAGAGAGAGAGAGAGAGAGAGAGGGAGAGAGAGAGAGTATGAAAGAAGACATGTTATGGAAGCAAAACAAATCTCAAAACTGACCCATGCTTCCCCCACATCCCTCCCTCCACACACACACACACACACACGCACACACACGCACACACACACACACACACACACACACACACACACACACACACACACACACACACACACACACACACACACACACACACACAAACACAGTTTTAGCCTGCAGTGTCTTGTATTAGGAGAGTGCAGTCTGCTGTATGTCTGTTCAGAAGTTTTATTACACAGCGCTAAGTACAGCATGAGGAAATCCAAACATAAATTCCCTTCCCCCCTTTCTCTCTCTCTCTCTCTCTCTCGCTCTCCCTCTCTGTCTCTCTCTCTCCCTCTCTCCCTCTCTCCCACTCACCCACTCTCCCTCCCTCCCTCTCTCTCTCTCTCTCCCTCTCTCTCCTCCCTCTCTCTCTTTCTCTCCCTCTTCCCCTCTATTTCTCTTTCTCTCTCCTCTCCCTCTCTCCCTCTGTCCCTTTCTCCCACTCTCTCTCCCCCCTCTCTTTCTCTCTCCCTCTCTCTCTCTCTCTCTCTCCATCTCACACACACACACACACACACACACACACACACACACACACACACACACACACACACACACACACACACACACACACACACACACACATTCTACTTTTTCTGTGTCCACGATGACTCAGTTTCTCGGACAGTAACAGCTACTTTTTCCATTAACTGGTCTCCCATGCCCTCACACTGTCAACATGCCAAAAATAACCACATTATTTCACAACACACACACACACACACACACACACACACACACACACACACACACACACACAACACACACACACACACACACACACACACACACACACACACACACACACACACACACACACACACACACACACACACACACACACACACACACACACACACACACACAGAGTTATACACTCCCTCTGCGGTCCCTAAATCAAAGTGCAGAGGCTTATATTCATATTTCCGACATTTACATAAAGCTGTCATCTCGCTCTTCACTCTCACTCTATCAAGTAGAGTAATGGAGACATGTTGTAATGTCAACATCATTTGGCTAAGAAGACATTCCCTGCGCATTCTGGACTCTGTGGATATTTTTAAGAGTCAGCTTAAGACGCACTTGTTCAGACAGGCTTTCTAGATCCATGTCTATGTACTCTGTATTATATTGTATAGTATTATATTGTACGTTCTTAGGAAACTCTTCTTTGTAACAGACTCTGTATATGTGTCGTTTTATTGTATTTTATTGTGTTTTTTAATGTGAAGCGCTTTGTGACCCTGGTCTGTGAGAGGCGCTATATAAATAAACTTTACTTACTTACTTACTTACTTACTTACTTACTTACATAAAAAATATGAAGAAGAAAAATGTGCTTGTGGAGAATGCTTTTTTTTCTATACGGTAAATGGACTCCACTTATATTAGAAGATATTAGAAGATTATAAAACATACTTTGAAAAAAAAACTAAGAAAAATGTGCTTGTAGAGTTATACAGATGAGGTTAAAGGTGTAGTCAGTGATTCTGGAGAACGCTTGTTGTCAAAATCACTTTTTGCCAAAATCAGTGAATATCTCCTCATGATCCACTACCTGTCTGTACTGTGTGTGAACTGAAAAAAATATGGTGTTAATACACAGCCTAGTGTATTAAACTCTGTATGAACCCTCTCCTCTTCTCGACAGCTTGTCTACAGAGTGGCCCAGTGGCCTAATGGATAAGGCATCAGCCTCTGGGGATTGTGGGTTTAAGTCCCACCTGGGTCAAGTACAGGGTATGTCCAGTATTTATGGGTAAACCCTTATAAATGCTACTCAGATGCTACCACATCATTGACTGAAGAGGTTATAGGTGGAGCTGGCAATTCAGGAGAATGCTTGTTGTCAAAATCAGTCAGTCTGTTTCCAACTAGATTGGATTAAGACATATATCGAACTAGACACTCGAACGGACCGTGTCACTTGTCTGAGTATAACATGGCCCTTCAGTAATCGGATAAATGTCCGATGCATGGCTGTCTCCACTATACTAGGTGGCGCTGTAGCCCCTTCAACAAGTGGTTAAATAAATGGTTAAGAGCCACGTCCGGTTCCCTTCCGGCAATCATTTATATATATACATTTATATAAATAAATTATTATATATATATATAAATATTTATTTATATTTATATTTTTATATACTATATATGCAATAACCCTACTATTTTTTTTTACGTTGTCTCCTTCCACTTCCTTGGGAAATCCTCTGTGGGGATTCTCGAGCATACGCAGAAGCAAACTCCGATATGCGATGTCCGATCCCTGTATACATGCAGAGAGAATGCCGACTATGAACGAGTTATCTAGGTGTTCTTATCCGACTTCTCTTGTCCGTTAATGTGCCGATTTGTGTGCGAAGTAGATCGGATAAAGGTGTTTACATGCAGTTTACAAGTCCTGTTGAAGTCTTATTCGTTTAGTTACCCGATTACGAGTCTGCATGTAAACGCACTGAGTGAATATCTCCTCACAATCCACTACCTGTCTGTACTGTGTGTTTGTGGAAATACACAGCCTAGGCTCTGTAAACTAAGGAGATGTAAACAAAGGGACCCACCATACCTCGCAACATGCCAGTTTACAGAGCCTAGGCTGTGTATTAACACCAGATTTTTTTCTGCACACAGGTAGTGGATCATGAGGAGATATTCACTGATTTTGACAGAAAGTGATTTTGACAACAAGCGTTCTCCAGAATCACTGACTGCACCTTTAAACAGACACAGATCCGTCTTTGTTGTGTAGTTTTGTTCCGGTAAGTTAGAGGAACAATCCACAAAAAAAATATGAAGTGCCTCTTTCCAGATGTACATGCGATCACAGACGTTAGTGGATTTACCATCTGGGAGTCCTGTTGCCCAGAGGCGCGGGCTTGCAGGGGGCCCATCCATAGACAGACAGACAGACGGACGGACAGACAGACAGACAGACAGACAGACAGACAGACAGACAGACAGACAGACAGACAGACAGACAGACAGACAGACAGACAGACAGACAGACAGGGGGCCCATCCATGTGAAGAGAAACAAATAATATGATATATAAAGACAGACAGACAGACAGACAGACAGACAGACAGACAGACAGACGGACAGACGGACTGACGGACGGACGGACGGACAGACGGACAGACGGACAGACAGACAGACAGACAGACAGACAGACAGACAGACAGACAGACAGACAGACTCATTTTGCACTATTATGTTGATTTGCACTGTCTTGTCCTGTCTTGCTGTTGGTCTTGCACCTGTCCTGTTGTAAACTCCACTGTTACCAAAACAAATTCCAAACATTTTTACATGTCATGGCAAATAAAGACTTCTGATTCTGAGACAGACAGACAGACAGACAGACAGACGGACGGACGGACGGACGGACGGACGGACGGACGGACGGACGGACGGACGGACGGACGGACGGACGGACGGACGGACGGACGGACAGACAGACAGACAGACAGACAGACAGGGGGCCCATCCATGTAAATTCCATTTTGGTAAATATAGTGGGTAAGTGTCCCATGGAAATAGGATAAAGTCATATCATTTACATTCACTTTTCTAATGTCTATTCTATGCTGGATGTATTTTATTCTTGATGTATTTCATGCCCCTGTAAAGCACTTTGAATGACCTTGTGTCTGAATTGTGCTATAGAAATAAACTTGCCTTGCCTTGAAGAGAAAAAAATACAGAAAAATATAACTAGCAGCATAGACTATCCTCCTCCATTTGTACAATTGTATTTGTATGTAGATAGATAGATAGATAGATAGATAGATAGATAGATAGATAGATAGATAGATAGATAGATAGATAGATAGATAGATAGATAGATAGATAGATAGATAGATAGATAGATAGATAGATAGATAGATAGATAGATAGATAGATAGATAGATAGATAGATAGATAGATAGATAGATAGATTATTGATGGCATATGTTGCTCAGATTAGGGCCATAATAACTCAGTTCATAATCTCTCTTTGTATATTTTGTTCAGAATAAATTACATTATAAGATTAGTCAATTGTATTGATCCCAAGAAGGGCGTTTCAATAAGGGCGTTTGATTGGCATTTTACCCCATCCACAATCACACATCCAACATTTAATATTACAGACAGCTGTTATAAATTAAATACACACACACACAGACGAACACAGGCACGTTCGCACACACACACACACAGACGAACACAGGCACGTTCGCACACACACGCACACGCACACACACACACACACACAGAGACGAACACACACACAGATGGACACACACGCACACACACACACACACGCACGCACGCACGCACGCACACACACACACACACACACACACACACACACAGACGAAAACTATGGAAGAGTTTATTAGACTTTAATATCTGTGAAAGCAAAACAGTTTTGTAAAAGCACAGAAGACAATTGACAAGTGTGTATCATGATTCACACGTATTTCACTATCCACAAACCTGTAATTTTTGACATGCAAATATGTAGAACTTACTCTGAAAATACAAAGTCATATTTACGCATTTACGGATCTGTTTCTGCTTGTGAAAAGGGGTTTGCATATTTGTGGATTGCCTCCTGTGAGTTTGTGAGCCACATTACATTTTTACATAATTTTGTCCAACTTCTACCACCGAGATCTGTAGAACAAGCCTTACAAATGTGAAGTGCAATAATTTGTATGTGTGTAATTGTGTTTTGTAAAGTTATATCCACACAAAGAAAAAGTGATTTGCAAATATGTAGAATTTAGGCTGTAAATGTGTATTTTAATTTTGCATAATTGTTTTATTTTTTTTTAATGCAAATAGTTTCACCACAAAAAAAGACATGTCAACTCTTATTTACACATTTACAGAACCATTTCTACATGTGAAACTGGCTCTGCGCATTTGTGGATCGCTTCCTGTGCGCTCACGGAATATTGTCCCATTCGTGCCGCAGAGATCTGCAAAAATGAGACCTGTAAAATGAGGTCTGTATTTTTTAATTCTGTATCTTTGGGTGCAGTTAGACAGGTCCACCAGCAGATGGCGAACTCGCGGCGCAGCGTTTATATACTATTTATGGGCGAACCACATGGCCCCCTTGACCAATCAAAGGAGCTTGTTCAGGGGCGGCCACCTCATTGGTTCATTTGGAGGCCTGTCACACGAACAGAGGAGGGGAAAAAAGATGTCCACAGCTCAAGCTCATTCTCGAGTTCGTCGGACATTATTCCTCGTGAATGAGCAGGAAAGCAGCTGGCTGCAGACTAGCGGAGCTGAGTATCGGTGATAAGAGAGGTATGTTGTTATGCTGACCCACCATTATACTATCATACAGTAGTTTGTGCGCTGGTCACCTGCGAGGGTAATCAGCATTTCTTGCTAGGCTATTTAGCGAGCTAGCTGATATGTTACACTAAGCATGATTATTTGAGTTTGTCGCCGTCATTTTTAGCACACAGACATGCCGCGACCCGCGACAGGCAAAGCTTCTCCCTTTCATATAATATTTCAATTGTAATACAACAATATGCCAACTAATTATAGATGGTCATTTAAATGCAGGCTATACATGTGTGGGGCAGTTACCTCTAAAAAAACGTTTTACTCTTAGTAATGTGTGTGTTGGTCACCTGTGTATCTAGTAACTGGTGTTACAGGGTTAAAGTGATAGTATTGTGAGCTTGGTGTAGTTAAAGAATTGCAGTAACATTGCCAAAGTATTGTGATCAGATGAGTTTCATAATTATGCACTTCAGGGAAAAAAAACATGATTAGCGTCACCTTGTTTATTTTTATAGTTTGCAAAGTAACACAAGCTGTCAAAGAAAGGTACTACAAGCCTCCCCTGACTGTTATGGTGCTTTCAGCTGGACATGCTTTTACATACAATAATGCTAAGAAGAATACCAGGAGCCAGTACTGTAATGAGATTTTAATTAAAACATGCATACTCATATGACACATGGTTGTGTAACCTATAATGTTATGGACATTATTGTAACAGAATGTATCTTTCCCCATTTAGGAAATGCTGCTGAATCGTTTTCTGGACTGGCTGCACTACAGACCATCAAGGTCTGGACCTGGACCATCTCCAGTTCATACTGTCACGGGACCAAACCAACCTCAGATCCCTCAAGCACATGCAAAGCACTGGCTATGTTAAGGGTCATCTTTTTCATATCCCTGTTAAAAAGACCTTATAGAAATCACAAGCAAGGACTAATGACAGTGCACTAACCTAATGCTGATTAATTGGTTATCCATGAACATTTTGACTTTGTCTATTTTATGTAAGTTGGAAAATTACAGAACTAAACATGTGAATGTATTTGTGAACTCATAACTTTGTTTTACTACTCCTCAGTTGTAGTTTTCTAGAGTTATCCAACCCCACTGTCATCATGCAGTTTTATAAACGATTACTACATTCTCTGTAACTCCTATGATGACCGGGCAAGCGTAGGTTTCATGTTTGCATGTGGATGAAATGGGATGTTGCCTTTGAACCACCTCCACTCACGTCAGCCATGGGAATCTCCCATCCAATTCAGAATTTGACAAGCTATTCTCAGCTGCTCTTGGGACAGTGGAAGTGAAGACGACTAAAGAACAACACTAACAATTATCAAAGCACTGGAAACACATCATTTAGTTACTGCATGCTAAAGTAGATAGATGTTCTGCTAGTTTGAAAATATGGTAGAACAAAAGTTACTTGCTCTGACATGGCATTGTTAATGGGTGAAACTATTATATTGCACACTTGTATTTTATTTGTTCTAGGTGCTAATTCTTTTTTGCTGCTGGGCCCGTTTCACAGTGTTACATTGCTTTGTGGTGTACTCCTGCCTGCTTGTTTATTTGATGTATTTCTTTACTTTTTATCCATTTCTATGGACCTATTTGTGAACCAAAAATAAAGATTGATTGATTGATATCACTTGAATGGTCACATACAGTTTGTTGCTAGGTTTTCACTTTGTCAATGGGTCAGACCACATATCAGTACAATCTGTGTGCTCAAATAATAATTGTGTTTTTTATATCCTATACATCCCTAGAATGTATTGATGTGATAGACCTTTTATATTGGTAGCTTTTCAGTGGTTATCCCCGCTTACAGCAAAAGTATGGGCTACAGTAATTAAAAGTGAGACACTGAAGGGGAATAGGATTATATGTTCATCTAAAAGATATCAAGAAACTTTTTCAGTTGATTACTTACATTAAATAAGCATTTTATGTATTACAATGTTCTCAGAAATATTTGCAGTTGGGCAATATGACTTATGCGTACATTTGAAAAAACAAAATCAAACCAAAATATTTATTTTGGATGAAGCCAGTATGGATAAAGCCTCAATTAAATTAAATAAATACCGTCTTAAAAATACCTTTTCAAATATCTCATAAATCAGGCAATGAACAACATGTGAACACATGCTGTAATAACCTCAAAAATAAAATGATTATGGAAAGTTTAGTTTATTGAAGTGTTTTAGAAGTTGATATTTTTGGTATAGAAGTAAAAAAGCTACTGTTGAGATAACCGGGAAAATGTTTACCGTGGAGATCCTCTTTCCTTCATTCAATCTGATATCTTGCTTGTGTCAGGGCAACTGACTTATAGTATAACAAGTAAAACATGTACAACAGAATTATACTATGTAATATTTACAAAACTGGCTCATATTTCAGTCAAAATATGTTTTACTTGCATAAATGAACATGCACAGCAGCATTCAAAATGTGTCAACCTGGTATGTAATGTACTCCTTATGCTTGCACACAAATCAGCATCTTCATCCAATTCTGTGGTTCATTTGTGCAGCAGACTCTTTCTCACTGAGTTGGTTGTCACATGTTTGCATCTTGCACATTTTGGTGCACTTCAGACCATTATGGAGAATATCTGGGATGGACTTGGACATGAAGATTTTAAATTACACAATATATAAATAAATTCATCATTCATAGATGAAGTTGTCATATTACATTTCTGAGAACATTGTAATACATAAAATGCTTATTTAATGTAAGTAATCAACTGAAAAAGTTTCTTGATATCTTTTAGATGAACATATAATCCT
>NC_137235.1:1439357-1446857 GCF_949987685.1 Ammodytes marinus | reverse complement strand
TTCACAGCCTAGTGTCTGTAAACAATGGAGGCCCAACGTAGCTAGCGACATGCCCGTTCACAGAACCTAGGCTGTGTATAAAAACTGTATTTTATTTCAGCCACCACACAGTGCGGACAGGTAGCGGATCATGAGGAGGTATTCACTGATTTTGGGAGGAGGGAGAGGGAGAGGGTTTGTTGTTCTTGTTGCAAATTTGAAGTTAACATCAAGCGATCCTTTTTTCCCGCTGCCATAATTCATACTAAACATAGTGAAACATTACCTCAAACTTCTTGAAGCTCAACTTACGACTTGGTTACTATTGACCACCGCAGAATGTGAATACTTGCGATGTTACCCCGGTCTTAAGATTTTGTTCAGGAGTGTATCTTGGCTTGTTCAGTTAAGCCCCTATCTCACTGGGCTGCGACTGTTTGCGACAAGTTGGAGACACAAAATTGTGACAAAATATGCCAATTTGCGACAATTTTCACTTGCAGTCTCACTGCGAATGTCCTTGCCGAGAGGTCGCATTTATGTCTCACGAATGTCTGGCGAGTGTCGCACGAACGGAATGTCAGTCTCATTTTTGTCTCAAAGCAGTCGCAATTTAGTTTCATATGTCGCCAAACACTCGCCAAACCCTCGCAAAGTTGTCTCACACTCCTCGCACTTTCTGACTCGCGGAGACTAAATTGAGAAGGGTTTGCGACGCGTGCGACACACCTACGATGACTCGGAGACTATTTTGAGACTAGATTTGTCGCACACTTTTTTTGAACATGTTCAAAATTCATGCGACAGGACTGCGCGGCTCTGCGACTCATGCGAGGAAATTGAGACCTCCGAGAACGTTTGGAGACAGTTTAGAGACTCGTTTGCGAATGCAGTCTCCAACTTGTCGCAAACAGTCGCAGCCCAGTGAGATAGGGGCTTTACTTGGCGATCGAACACTCTTTCTTGGAACCTATCTTGTGGCCCAGTGGCCTAATGGATAAGGCATCAGCCTCCGGAGCTGGGGATTGTGGGTTCAAGTCCCACCTGGGTCGACCACAATTCAATATTTATAAACATGTAGTTATACTCTCCTAAATGCTCCTCACATCTTAGCATAGATAGATGTCTGACCACATCAATGACTGGAGAGGTGAGAGGTTAAAGACAGTTATGGAGAATACGTGTTGTCAAAATCAGCTCATAATCAGCTTCCCCTGTGGTGCATTGAAATGTATGTCCACTGTCAATACACAGCATACGCTCTGTAAACATCTATCTATCTATCTATCTATCTATCTATCTATCTATCTATCTATCTATCTATCTATCTATCTATCTATCTATCTATCTATCTATCTATCTATCTATCTATCTATCCATATGTCTCCAAGGCTAAATGTTGATTGAATGCCAGACCAGTTTATATATTAGCTGAAAATGTCTCACTTTACGTATGGTCCATCTGTTTGTTTTTCCTCACAGTGGCCCTAATACGCTGTTGTATCAATAAGCCCAATTACTGAATTAATCCAGTCAAAGAAGGTTGATTACAGTTTCTAACAGACGTTAGCTGGATGTGACAACAAGCCCTTTTCTTTCCCTTTACAGGCTTAATCTTGTGTTTCCACTGTATGTATACTTGGTAGGTGGGGTTTATGCCAGAGGGCAATAGAGACGGCAGGTTAGTATGAGTTGTGTCATTGACAATAACTCTCAGGACAATATTATCCGTGAATCATATCTTAGTCAGCCACACATGTTTAGATAGCAAAGATTAATTCCCATACCGAGAGTTGAACCCAGGCCGCCTGGGTGAAAACCAGGAATCCTGACCGCTAGACCATATGGGAGATGACTGAGGGATGGTAATGGTGAAATCGCAGAAACAATCAACTCATGTTTGTGACGCTTTGACATAATTGAATGTTAGTTTGATGAATCATTAGAAACCCAATAATGCCTCTCCCATCTCCCATATGGTCTAGCGGTCAGGATTCCTGGTTTTCACCCAGGCGGCCCGGGTTCAACTCCCGGTATGGGAATCGTTGTTTAGTAAGTATGATGGTTCTTTAAAGTAAATCAAGGATAACAACCATATAGGACACATGTATGTGAGATACAATAGTGGTCAATTCTGCCAAAGTATAACCAAATCCTGTTAGTATGATAACAGTCAGGTCACAACGGGTGAGGGTGAATGGCGTTCTTTCAGATGTTCTGTTCTCCTCCACCGGATCCCCCCAAGGCTGTGTCCTCTCACCTCTTTTATTTGTTTTATACACAAATGAATGTCGTAGCCGACATGATAGGCGCCACATTTTAAAATTTGCAGATGATTCTATTATTGTGTCCCTCCTCAACGGTGACGACCCTGAACACGGTCCTGTAGTGAGCGATTTTATGTATTGGTGTGAATCATCCTTTTTAAATATTAATGTGACAAAAACAAAGGAGATGTTGATTGATTTTAGGAAAGCTCCATCCCCCATCTCCCCTGTTTTAATGCATGATCAGCCTGTTGAAGTGGTGCAGCAATACAAATACCTTGGGACTGTGATTGATGAAAAATTAAGCTTTGAGCCCCATGTCGATGCTGTGTGCAAGAAAGCACATCAGCGTATGTACTTTTATCGGAAGCTCCGCAGTTTTAATGTTGACACCACTTTTATGAAAATGTTTTATTCTTGTTTCATTGAATCTATTCTTACTTTTTGTTTTGTCTGCTGGCACGGGTCACTTTCTGTAAAGCAGAAAAATCGGCTGCAGGCACTTGTTAAACTGTGCAGCAAGATTGCTGGAATCCAATTGAGCAACCTCAATGACCTGTATAAGGTCAGGTCACTGAGGAAGGCCCGCTCAATCATGGCTGACTCGACCCATCCCCTGTACCCTGAGTTTACCCTGCTGCCATCAGGGCGCAGATACAGGCTTCCACTTTGCCGAACTAACCGGTGGAAGAAATCATTTATGCCTGCTGCCATCAGTCTGGTCAATGACCACATGTAAATATGTGATCTGTCTTGTGTTATTTGTTGTCTTATATGTTATATGTTTGCCATCTTTTTATACTGCTGGCTGTACAACAAATTGCCCCTCGGGGATAATAAAGATACCTTGAACCTTGAACCTTGAACTTCACATCTGGTTACCAATCATTAGAAACACAACAATACATGTGACGTGTCTCATATGGTCTAGAGGTCAGTACTCCTGTGTGGCAAGATTTTGTATGGCCTGATAGCTGAATGGCTAGCACCTCTCACTTTGATATTAGATGTCGCGGTTCGATTCCCGGTCTAAGTGAGCTGAAAATGTCTCACTTTATGGTCCATCAGTTTCTTTCCTCACAGTGGCCGTTAAATGTGTTAAACAGTCATTAAATTATGTCAAAGTTTCACATAAACGAGTTGATTGTTGTGTGTGCGATTTCACCATTAACATGACTCAGTCATCTCCCATATGGTCTAGCGGTCAGGATTCCTGGTTTTCACCCAGGCGGCCTGGGTTCAACTCCCGGTATGGGAAGTTAGTAAGTAAGATGGTTCTTCAAGGAACATTTAAGGATCAACTTACGTTGAGGCTTTATCCTTGATTTATGTTGGTGTGTATAGTAGATAACGATTCCCATACAGAGAGTTAAAAACAAGAGTACTGACCGCTAGACCATATGGGACATGTCACATGCCTTGTTGTGTTTCTAATGATTGGTAACCAGATGTGAAGTTATCATACTAGGCAAGGAAAGTTTATTTCTATAGCACAATTCAGACACAAGGCCATTCAAAGTGCTTTACAGGGGCAAGATTAGAATACATAAAACACATTAGAAAACTCTCTGTTTGGGAATCGTTATTTAATATACACACCACCAGAAGGATAAAGACAGAGACTCAATGTAAGGCGTTATACTCAAAGAGTTGAACCCAGGCCGCCTGGGTGAAAACCAGGAATCCTGACCGCTAGACCATAAGGGAGATGTCTGTGTGAGCATAATGATGAAATCAGCGAAACAATCATCTCATGTTTGTGAAACTTTCACATAATTTAATGATAGTTTAACTAATCATTCAAAATCCCAATAAAGCCTCTCCCATCTCCCATATGGTCTAGCGGTCAGGATTCCTGGTTTTCACCCAGGCGGCCTGGGTTCAACTCCCGGTATGGGAATGATTGTTTAGTAAGTAAGAAGGTTCTTTGAAGTAAATCAAGGATAACAACCATATAGGATACATGTATGTGGGGTGCAAAATTGGTCAATTCTGCCGAAGTAAAACCAAATCATGTTAGTATGAGAACTTTAAATCTTCAAGTTACCAGACATTAGAAACACAACAAGACGTGACGTGTCCCATATGGTCTAGCGGTCAGTACTCCTGTGTTTAACTCTGTATCGGCATCGTTATTTACTATACACACCAACATAAATGAAGGATAAAGCCTCAACGTAAGTTGATCCTTAAATTTTCCTTGAAGAACCATCTTACTTACTAACTTCCCATACCGGGAGTTGAACCCGGGCCGCCTGGGTGAAAACCAGGAATCCTGACCACTAGACCATATGGGAGATGACTGAGTGAGGGTAATGGTGAAATCGTCAAAACAATAATTCACTCGTTTGAAACTTTGACATAATTGAATGTAAGTTTGACGAATGATTAGAAACCCAATAAAGTTTCTCCCATCTCCCATATGGTCTAGCGGTCAGGATTCCTGGTTTTCACCCAGGCGGCCCGGGTTCAACTCCCGGTATGGGAATGATTGTTTACTTTACTCTTATCTGTCTACATGCTTATTGAACAAATATCTTGGCTTCTTCAGAGACTTGGCGATCCAACACTCTTTCTTGGAACCTATCTTGTGGCCCAGTGGCCTAATGGATAAGGTATCAGCCTCCGGAGCTGGGGATTGTGGGTTCAAGTCCCACCTGGGTCGACTACAGTTCAATTTATATACATGTGGTTATACCCTCCTAAATGCTCCTCACATCTTAGCTTAGATGGATGTTTGACCACATCATTGACTGAAGATGTTCAAGGCAATTCAGGAGAATCCTTGTTGCCGAAATATAAACTCACCACTTTATTAGGTACACCTGTTCAATTGCTTGTAAAAACAAAAAGCTAATCACATCTGAATTAGACACACCTGTTTAGATACCAGGAGTTGAACCCGTTAGTACACTCTTTCTTCAAATCTATCTTCTGTCCTAGTGGCCTAATTCATAATGCATCAGCCTCTGGAGCTGGGCAGTGTGGGTTCAAATCCCACTTGTGTCGACAACAGTTTAAGTATTTATAGATTTACTCTATAAACAAGAGGACGGTTTGAGTTGCAGCTTCTAGAGAAAAACATCTACCTGTGTACGCTGAAAACAGATCTAGTCTTGACACTCTTGACACTTTTATGGAACCTAGGCTGTATTACACTACATCTTTTCAGCCAAAACACTGCACAGACAGGTAGCGGATCTAGCCTGGTTCTAACCAGACCATCGTACTTCATTTCATTTGTACAGAACTATTGGATCTGCCCAGTGCTTCTGAGCCACTCCCTCTGTTCGCTGATTGGACCGGCAGAAATCTGTCCGGAGAAAACCTAAGAATATACCGCAGACCCAGACTGACTACTGAAGGGAAATGAAAATTGAGCCGAAGTAGTAGGTGGGCGGAGCCAGGCTATAGCGGATCCTGAGAATGTTTTCAATGACTTTGACAACTATTTTGACAAAAATAATTCATCACCTGTAGTGGGGGTATAGCTCAGTGGGAGAGCATTTGACTGCAGATCAAGAGGTCCCCAGTTCAACTCTGGGTGCCCCCTTTTCCACCGGGGCCCTTCTGGGGCTATAAGACGCTTCTCCAATCACTTCAAATTACATTATATAAGAGTGAGCCCTGGACAAGTCACTGAACAAACCAAGATGTGTCCATCAAGCATCTAGGGGCCCATTCACACGTGTTTAATACGTTTAGTACAATCTTTCTTCAACTCTGTATTGTGGTCCACTAACTCCAATAGCATTTTGGAGTATTCGTGTTTATTCTTGACATTTCTCAAAAAAAAAAAATCTTCCTTATCTGATTTTTTTTCTCTCTTGTGGCCCTAAAACTCTTCTGTACTTTAGTATGTAGTGTAGTAAAAAGAAAAAGTATGTGATTTGGGACGCAGGGACGGTTCTGCCTACTACCCGCCCTTCCTCTGCGGGATCCGAGCCAGGTTTTCCGCTCTGCCCTGTGTCCTGGCTGACTGACAGGTGAGGCAGCCCCTTATAAGTGTCGTCTGCCCCACACCTGAATCCACTCCCTTCATCAGCCTTGCCTTTAAAGTAGAGGTGGGCATAGATTAATTTTTTTAATCTAGATTAATCTAGATTAATTTTGGAATTAATCTAGATTAATCTAGATTAAAATGGCTCATTTGAATTCATTCATAATATGTGTGTGCTCCTAAATAATGACTCAAAGTAAGTCTTTGTGCTCCTAAATAATGACTCAAAGTAAGTCTTTGAGAACGTGTTTCTCAAGCCAGGTGGCGCATCAGACCAGGGGCTCATCTCCTGTTTCCAACATGCATCACAAACTGCTTGAGGAAGCTGTTCTACTATGATAATTGGTGATGAAAATAAATAATGTTCAACAAGATGTTACTTAGTAACGCGTTACCGGCATCGGACCTCTTTTTTCAGTAACGAGTAATCTAACGCGTTACTATCTCCAAACCAGTAATCAGATTAAAGTTACTCATCAAAGTCACTGTGCGTTACTTTTTCTGTCATTTTCCTTAGTGAAACATTTTACATAACTGCACAAATGACTGCGATTGCGATTTTATGTAAATAAATGTGCGCGCATGTGTCTCTAACTCTCCAACTGCTCCAACCGCTCCTCTCGTCTTTTTGGTAGTGCCCCTCGTCTCTGATATGCAGCGTGTGTGTGTGCCTGTCTGTGTCTGTGTGTGTGTGTGTGTGTGCAGCAGCATTACGGTCTAAGGTGAACTATGGCGCAAAACAAAGTTTTCCCCCTGATGAAATATAGCGTCTGCTATGGGGATATTTAGGATTCGGGTACGGTGACGTTGACGTTGAAGAGATAGAAGTGTTTAAAACTTGGAAACTTATAGTCACGTGGCGACCGGTGGCCACACACACCCACCCTGCGTTCCAATACCCGATTGTGTCGTGGGCAAGTGATGGAGAGAGAGAGCGGCGGGTGTGTGAGAGAAGCTTCGCCCCTCGTCTCTGACATGCAGCGTGTGTGTCTGTGTGTGTGTGTGTGTGTGTGTGTGTGTGTGTGTGTGTGTGTGTGTGTGTGTGTGTGTGTGCAGCAGCATTACGGCCGAGTCTAAGCTGAACTGTACAAATGACTGGCTCCCTGAGCCGAACAGGAGGTGGAATAAGAGATTAACGGCGATATTTTTTTTATCGCCGATAAGAGTCTGGCGTTAACGCAGCACGTTAACGCCGATAACGGCCCACCACAACTTTAAAGCCACACCAGGATCAACGGTTGACACTGGATTATA
>NC_137235.1:1429357-1434357 GCF_949987685.1 Ammodytes marinus | reverse complement strand
TATTAGGGGGCCAAGCCCGAGAAGGGCAAGGGACCGCGTTATGCAGAGCAACGCGGTTCCCAAGCCCTGCTGGGCAGGGAACCCTATTGATTTAGTAGGAATTATTAGGGGGCCAAGCCCGAGTAGGGCTGGGACCGCGTTTTGCAGAGCAACGCGGTTCCCAAGCCCTGCGGGGCAGGGAACCCTATTGTTCTTGTAGGGATTATTAGGGGGCCAAGCCCGAGTAGGGCTGGGACCGCGTTTTGCAGAGCAACGCGGTTCCCAAGCCCTGCGGGGCAGGGAACCCTATTGTTCTTGTAGGGATTATTATTATTATTATTCCTATTCCTTACGTAAAAGTGGTGCTGCAGCCCAAACCGTAAAGGGTTGGGACATGCCACTTGCATCACTAGTTCAGAGCCCCGGTCTCTCAGCATACAAAAAAATTCAGACATCCCGGCCACTAGGTGGCGCTACAACAAAGGAAAACGCGTTTTGGGCTATAACTTCCGCACCGAAAGTCCGACAGTCAAAAACTTTATATCCACAGATGCCCACAAGTCAGTTGCATCTTTTGAGATAGGCCACGCCCATTTGCGATAGGATAGATTTTTTGCTACATCGCAAAAACTGTGTCAGTCACCAAAACATACTCCTCCTACAGTTTTCGCCCGATTTGGACGAAACCAAAAGCATTATGCTCTACCGACTCCCACGAGCAAAAGTAAGATAAATAATTTTTCTACGACCGTCGGAAGACGAAACGGTAGCGCTTCAAACATTCGCGCAAATCTCTTAAAAAAATAAAATAAAGGGATTTTCTTGAAACTCAAGGGACACTATCATGGGGCATACCTGAGTCTATAAAAAAAATATGGCCAAGAAATTCCTATGTATGCCAGACTTATTAAACAAATTAGTTTTTCACTTTTACTTCCTGTTTCGATATGTTTTGGTGGGAAAATTCAAAAAGTGTCTTTACAATGGAGAGGTTGACAGTTTGCTTTTGCTATAACTCCCCAACCGAACATCGCACATTCAAAAACTTGACATCCACTTGTTTGGTACATTGAGCTGCATCTTTCTATCTAACGTAGTTTTGCGAATGTCATCCATAGGGGGCGCCAAAACCACAAAAAGCAAAGAAAACGCATTTGGGGCTATAACTTCCACACCGAACATCCCACATTCAAAAACTTTACATCCCCGGATTCCGTGAAGCGAGGGGCCGGCGCCGCGGACAACGACGCCCGATCCCGAGTCGCGTGGGAGGCTTGGCCCCCGTTCACAACTGCTTGCAGTTCTAGTTATTATTATTATTATTTTTCCTTACGTAAAAGTGGTGCTGCAGCCCAAACCGTAAAGGGTTGGGACATGCCACTTGCAGGGCTTATCCAGGTCCGTGCCTGGTACGCAGACAAAAAAATTCAGACATGCCAGCCACTAGGTGGCGCTACAACAATAAAAAACATGTTTGGGGCTATAACTCCCACACCGAAAGTCCGACAGTCAAAAACTTTATATCCACAGATGCCCACAAGTCAGCTGCATCTTTTGAGATAGGCCACGCCCATTTGCGTATATATACATTTTTCGCTACATCGCGAAAACTGTGTCAGTCACCAAAACATACTCCTCCTACAGTTTTCGCCCGATTTGGACGAAACCAAAAGCATTATGCTCTACCGACTCCCACGAGCAAAAGTAAGTCAAATAATTTTTCTACGACCATCGGAAGACCAAACGGTAGCGCTTTAAAGATTTGCGAAAATTCCTTAAAAAAATAAAATAAAGGGATTTTCTTGAAACTCAAGGGACACTATCATGGGGCGTACCTGAGTCTATACAAAAAATATGGGCAAGAAATTCCTATGTATGCCGGATTTATTAAACAAATTAGTTTTGCACTTTCACTTCCTGTTTCGAACTATTTGGCGGGAAAATTCAAAAACGTGGAGAGGTTGACAATTTGATTTTACTCATAACTCCCCAACCAAACATCGCACATTCACAAACTTGACATCCACTTCTTTGGTACACTGAGCTGCATCTTTCTATCTAACGCAGTTTCGCGAATGTCATCCATAGGGGGCACCAAAACCGCAAAAAGCAAAGAAAACGCGTTTGGGGCTATAACTCCCACACCGAACATCCCACATTCAAAAACTTTACATCCCCGGATTCCGTGAAGCGAGGGGCCGGCGCTGCGGACGACGACGTCCAATCCCGAGTCGCGTGGGAGGCTTGGCCCCCGTTCACAACTGCTTGCAGTTCTAGTTCTTATTATTATTATTTGGAGTCGTGTAGAAGTGGCGCTGCAGCCCAAACCAGAAAGTGTGAAGACATGCCACTTGTCGGGCTTATCCAGGTCCGTGCCTGGTACGCAGACACAAAAATTCAGACATGCCAACCACTAGGTGGCGCTACAGCAAAGGACAACGCGTTTGGGGCTATAACTTCCACACCGAAAGTCCGACAGTCAAAAACTTTATATCCACAGATGCCCACAAGTCAGCTGCATCTTTTGGGATAGGCCACGCCCATTTGCGTAGAGAAAGATTTTTTGCTACATCGCAAAAACTGTGTCAGTCACCAAAACATACTCCTCCTACAGTTTTTATCCGATTCGGACGAAACCAAAAGCATTATGCTCTACCGACTCCCACGAGCAAAAGTTGGATAAAGAAATTTGCTACGACCATCGGAAGACCAAACGGTAGCGCTTTAAATATTTCTTGATTAGCTACGTTTTACGTAAAAATTTATAAATCCACAATCATAAGTCGGATCAAGTCCAAATTCTAAACATATGTTGGGGCTACCCTTAATTGCGTTCAATAAAAAATTTGGAGAATTTCGCCATAAGGGGGCGCCATAAACGAGGAAATTTTATATCTGCTAATTGGCCAAAGGAATTTTCTTAAAACTCACGGGAAACCATCAAGGGGCATACCCGAGTCTATATAAAAAATATGGCCAAGAAATAGTAATGTTTAAGGGACTTTTTAATACAATTAGATTTTTTTTTTTTCCGTCAAAGAAAAAAGGCGGGAATGCTAGCATGTCCATTGACATTACATTGTGCAATTAGCTCCGGCCGCCATTTTGTCAAGGCTGACAATCTGCTTTTGCTCATAACTCGCCAACCACACATCGCACATTAAAAAACTTGACATCCACTTGTTTGGTACATTGAGCTGCATCTTTCTATCTAACGCAGTTTTGCGAATGTCATCCATAGAGGGCGCCAAAACCACAAAAAGCAAGGAAAACCCGGTAGGGGCTATAACTTCCACACCGAACATCCCACAGTCAAAAACTTCACATCCCCGGATTCCGTGAAGCGAGGGGCCGGCACCGCGGACGACGACGCCCGATCCCGAGTCGCGCGGGACGGCTTGGCCCCCGTCCACAACTGCTTGCAGTTCTAGTTATTATTTGGAGTCGTGTAGAAGTGGTGCTGCAGCCCAAACCAGAAAGTGTGAAGACATGCCACTTGTCGGGCTTATCCAGGTCCGTGCCTGGTACGCAGACACAAAAATTCAGACATGCCAACCACTAGGTGGCGCTACAGCAAAGGACAACGCGTTTGGGGCTATAACTTCCACACCGAAAGTCCGACAGTCAAAAACTTTATATCCACAGATGCCCACAAGTCAGCTGCATCTTTTGGGATAGGCCACGCCCATTTGCGTAGAGAAAGATTTTTTGCTACATCGCAAAAACTGTGTCAGTCACCAAAACATACTCCTCCTACAGTTTTTATCCGATTCGGACGAAACCAAAAGCATTATGCTCTACCGACTCCCACGAGCAAAAGTTGGATAAAGAAATTTGCTACGACCATCGGAAGACCAAACGGTAGCGCTTTAAATATTTCTTGATTAGCTACGTTTTACGTAAAAATTTATAAATCCAAAATCATAAGTCGGATCAAGTCCAAATTCTAAACATATGTTGGGGCTACCCTTAATTGCGTTCAATAAAACATTGGGAGAATTTCGCCATAAGGGGGCGCCATAAACGAGGAAATTTTATATCTGCTAATTGGCCAAAGGAATTTTCTTAAAACTCACGGGAAACCATCAAGGGGCATACCCGAGTCTATATAAAAAATATGGCCAAGAAATAGTAATGTTTAAGGGACTTTTTAATACAATTAGATTTTTTTTTTTTCCGTCAAAGAAAAAAGGCGGGAATGCTAGCATGTCCATTGACATTACATTGTGCAATTAGCTCCGGCCGCCATTTTGTCAAGGCTGACAATCTGCTTTTGCTCATAACTCGCCAACCACACATCGCACATTAAAAAACTTGACATCCACTTGTTTGGTACATTGAGCTGCATCTTTCTATCTAACGCAGTTTTGCGAATGTCATCCATAGAGGGCGCCAAAACCACAAAAAGCAAGGAAAACCCGGTAGGGGCTATAACTTCCACACCGAACATCCCACAGTCAAAAACTTCACATCCCCGGATTCCGTGAAGCGAGGGGCCGGCACCGCGGACGACGACGCCCGATCCCGAGTCGCGCGGGACGGCTTGGCCCCCGTCCACAACTGCTTGCAGTTCTAGTTATTCTTTGGACTTACGTAAAACTGGTGCTGCAGCCCAAACCGTAAAGGCTTGGGACATGCCACTTGCATGGCTTATCCAAGTCCGTGCCTGGTACGCAGACACAAAAATTCAGACATGCCGGCCACTAGGTGGCGCTACAACAAAGGAAAATGCGTTTTGGGCTATAACATCCGCACCGAAAGTCCGACAGTCAAAAACTTTATATCCACAGATGCCCACAAGTCAGCTGCATCTTTTGAGATAGGCCACGCCCATTTGCGATAGGATAGATTTTTTGCTACATCGCAAAAACTGTGTCAGTCACCAAAACATACTCCTCCTACAGTTTTCGCCCGATTTGGACGAAACCAAAAGCATTATGCTCTACCAACTCCCACGAGCAAAAGTTGGTCAAATAATTTCTCTACGACCATCGGAAGACTAAACGGTAGCGCTTTAAAGA
>NC_137235.1:1391857-1409357 GCF_949987685.1 Ammodytes marinus | reverse complement strand
TCTATATAGTTTTCTTGCTATTTTTTAATTTTATTAAAATGCACAGAAGTCTTCAAAACTGACATTTGCTTAGAGTATGTTTGTTAAATCTTGAATGTTGTCTTGCAAAACAGACATAGCTGCACCCTGAAAAAGCACGGTAGAAGAGTCGCAAGTTGTTCTTTTTATAGTCTTGATAAAACGATTGTCAATTAACATTCAAAGTATATGTTTTAGTCCACTTCTCTGACACACCTAAAGTTACATAGTGCACCTTTAATCAACAGAGTATCACATATTAGTCTAGACATACTCTATTGCATACAAGGCAGCTACATATAAAGCAGATATTAAAGCATTATCATGACTGACCCCATTGTTGAGAGCAGACTGAGTGAACCCTTCGTCACATGTAGTTGATTTCTTAGAGCCGTGTCCGAGCGCCATCGCATAAATCCACGTCCTTAGATCCTCCAGAAATCATCTCAATATCCGTCGGAAAATCATCATGGAAGTCTGTTGTAGTCTGGGTCTTTTCGATCAATTTAAAAGCTTTTATTTAGCATTACTGGTTAGCACGTAACATAACCAGACATGTAGCTCTTACAGACAGGGAATGGCTCGCTCGCAGGCCACTGTTTGTAAGTCCAAAGTGTAGAAAAAAAGGAGAAAAAAATAATCAATATTTTCCAAAAGCTAGTTTGTATCCGCACATTGCAAAGATAGATAGATAGATAGATAGATAGATAGATAGATAGATAGATAGATAGATAGATAGATAGATAGATAGATAGATAGATAGATAGATAGATAGATAGATAGATAGATAGATAGATAGATAGATAGATAGATAGATAGAGAGACACACAGACAGACAGACAGACAGACACACAGAAAGATAGACAGACAGAAAGATAGACAGACAGGCAGGCAGACAGGCAGACAGGTTCAGTTATCTGTATCCTTGTAATAAAACCAAAAAATAAGTCCACAAAATCATAACAAAAATGTCTTGTTCATAAATCCTACATCTGCATTGAGCACCGACTCATTCAAGAGAAGCAGCAGTTAGTGAGGTAGCTACACAGGTACACTGACGCACCTATCGTTACCTGGCAACAGCGATGCTCCCTACCCAATGTGCACCTGCTCTGGTAAATCTAAGGGGAATAATTTCACTCCACTTTTCCAAGCAAACAAGAAATCCCAAAAGGTATTAATTAACATGAGTGTGTTGTATATAGAGAGATAGACAGAGCTTAAAGCTGCAGTGTGTAACTTTGTGTGTGTCAGAGATAGGGATGTAACAATATACCGCAAAACGGTCGTTCGCGATATGAAAAGGCCACGAATGTCAACCGTAAGTTTTTTCTTGTTATACCGCGTCACGGTATTGAGGCGAGCGTGCATGGTAAATGCGCTCCGTCATTGTGGAGAGTCTGGTGAGCAACGTTGTCATAAACGTAGCACTCAATCTAACACTGTATGGGCCACACCAACATTGGAAACCAAACAATAACACATTGACACAACATCTTATCACTGAAACATTACTTCTAACTTTAAACTGAACAGTCACGTCTCACGTGGGCCGTTGTTTACACTAGCGCGTGCAGCTTCACAACATTGAGTCACGTAGCAGCAAAGAAGAGAGAGAAAGAGAAAAGGGAGAGATAGAGAAAAAGATCGACTAGCTTACCAGACTGAAGAGAAAGTTGCTCGCGGGTCAATTATATCATTATGAATCCAGGCGAACGTGAGGAAATGAGATTATAAAAAAAAAAAAAAAAAAAAAATAGAACAGAACAGAATAGAATAGAATCCACCGCCACCGCGCGTTAAATCCCCGGTAAAGTCGGCGAACTTCCGTGAAAGGCAGATGAAGGAAATAAGTCCAAAGATCCTTGATATATTCATCACAACTTCACGTGAACTCAGCAGACAGTAGCTAACAGCATGTTGCGCAATACTATGGAATCCCTACTATGTCAAACTTAGGTGACACTACTTTGGTCAAATGAAGGTGACGTTGCGAAAGTGTGAGGAAGGGAGGGGGAGAGGAGTGCACTGCAAAAACATTGATTTTGAGACTGCAATTTAAGTTAATAACAAATAAAAATCATAAATAAATATTTTACAGAGTTAATTGTGCTTGTCATAATGTAGGCCTAATAAGGTAAAAGCATGGCTTGCAAAAATAGAGTTGATAAGCAAATAAAACATAAATAAATGAGGAAATTATCACACTATTTATATTATTTTTATTTTATACATACTTTTACAGTTACAGACAAGTGACTAAATTAAGTTTAGATTTAAACTTCCTATTTCAGTTTGAAAAATATAGATGTAAAGCTTCTTTAAAAACAGCAGTAGAGAAGCAGTGTCTTTGTTTTGGTGATAAGTTGTTTAAATCTCTCAGAAATCTCTTCTTCATATTAAGATATAAAAAATTTGAATTATTCTTGCGTTTATGTTTTATTTAAATCAGCGGTACAACATTTCATTTGAGGGGGTAGAAATGAATTCCGCGCTTAATATCGTATCGTGATATCGTGATATCAATCGCAATATCGTATCGTATCGTATCGTACCCAAAATTTCATATCGTTACATCCCTAGTCAGAGAAGTGAAACATTTTCTAAGGTATATTCTCATAATAACTGAATAAACAAACTTTCCTCACAGGGAAAATGTGATCCCTGGAACACTGTTTGAAGTTAGAAAGCTTCCTGAAAAGTTACTGTTTCACTGTTGTTGTTTACTGCAACAGGGCCCACAGTTTGGTTTACAAACATATTCTAGTTTGGTTCCAGGTTCCTCAAAATATTTTTCTTTTGATTTATGTTGATAGAATTATTCAATACTAAGAATTACATGTAGAGAAAATATGTTTAGTAAACTAGCTGCAGGCTCTGTGAATGTAAACAAATCCCCTCTCCTCTGAAACTACACATTGACCCTTTAAGGCTAAGGTTGAGATTGTTGTTTTAGGAGACCCTTTCTAAGACAAAAATAAATAATAAAAAAAAAAAAAATCAGCTATTATGCACTAAATTAAATGTACTTATGGATATTATAATTACTTTCTACAAAATCTGCTAGGAAATAAAACCCACAATTCTACACGCTGCAGGTTTAATATAACATCTGCATCTGCAAAAAATTAAATCTTAATGTTGGATGAAGCCAGAGTAAAAATCTTTATTTCATTTTCATAGCATATTACAGTCCAACATTTAAAAATATATATATATATATATTCTGGATACAGCCTTGGGTCTTTTTATATACCAAAAAATACAATGTACAAGTCTTAAAAATGCATTTTCAGCATGTTTTTATGAACACAATGTATCATAAATCAAGCGAATAACATATGAACAAACCCTTATGACAATGTAAGTGGTTTACAAGTTGAGATTTCTGGTTCAGAGTATTGGAAAAAACTGATTTTGAGATAATGTCCGTTAAAGATGGTTGTATACAGACACAAAAATGTATGAATAATAATCAAACATTAAAAATATAACAATGTTTAAGAAATATAAAAATATAAATATGAGTTTAGATATTTTTTTTAGCTGTCTGCAGTTTTCAATACACCTACTTGTAATACAATACAAATTTTTAAAAAATACATCTTCACAGTTTATATATACTTTGACATATGACATAATATGAAACCAGTTAAGTTATGTTAAATGTTCTATTCTACATTACATTTTAGCAGACAGTTGAAATAGACAGAAAGGCACAAACACTAACACACACACACACACACACACACACACACACACACACACACACACACACACACACACACAGTACAGACAGGTAGCGGATCATGAGGAGATATTCACAGATTTTGACAACAAGCGTTCTCCAGAATCACTGACTACACCTTAAAGCAAAACTCACATCAACCCATCCGTGGTTATCTAATAATCTGATAACAACAACAAGAAATACGGATAAAACAGTCCAAGTCAGTGAAAGTTCATTTCACGTTAAACTGGGGTGGAGGATTTGGGGAGAAAATGGCAGTTGGGATAGAGATTCGAATCCAAATACCTCAACCGCTCCACTTGTTCTCTTTGGTCCCTCCCCCATGGTCCCTCCCTGACACGCTCTACACCAACAAAGTCGTGCCAAAGTGAATGGACAGTCCCAACAGCCAATAAGAACAGAGAATCGTAGCCTCGCTCTGATTGGTCAAAGTGTACCGCTCATGTTAACTTTGACCAATAGGAAATCCTATACCCCAGCTTTAAGGAGTCTTAAGCTTAGCATGCGCTCCAATGCTAAGCTAGTACTACGCCCAGCTCAGATAACGCCAACATGTATGAAAACATATTTTTGGTAAATGCAACTAAAAGTCTGTCTACTTATTTGATAACTTTCCCAAATCACAATTATATTCTATTTTATTTTTTCTCAATAAATAGGAATAAATAGATATTTCCTGTTGCATAGTTAGGCCTATACTGAATAGAGTCCTGACAATCCCTGCGTTCCAAATCACATACTTTTTCTTTTTACTACACTACATACTAAAGTACAGAAGAGTTTTAGGGGCCACAGGAGAGAAAAAAAAATCAGATAAGGAAGAGTTTTTTTTCATTATGTCAAGAATAAAGCCGAATACTCCTAAAATACTATTGGAGTTAGTGGGGCATTTATGTATTTTCAGCATACTACAATTGACATGCATGTATTTGGGACATCCTAAATCTTTTTTCTGGCATACTAACTAGTAGGGGAAGTATGGGGATTGGAACGCAAGGGTAGGTTTTTGTTTAGCACTGTTCCTGTTGTACTGGCATATACCCATCGCTAGAGGGCTCTACTGCCCTGCAAGTCGACAATACACCAATACCCTCATACATATGACTGGTCTCTAGTTGCAGACCTGAAACTAACCCTGTCCCAATGAAGTCCAAAGGCAGTTTTGTGAATTCGGACAAATCGGAACATGGTAAAATGCTAGAAATCGGACTAGGAGTAAAGAGTACGCTTGTGAACTGGGTGGACTTATCTATATCTTCCTCCACACTTTCTTCTTGGCTTATCCGCTCCTCTCCTCCACTGCTCGTCCCTGAATCTAGGCTAGGTAACTCGGAGCTGTCTGCATTTGTCTTGGGGACTCTTTCATACCCTGAACAAACCTGAATGGACCCTTTGCCGAAAACGCCTCCGCTACCCCCGAAAAGCTTGTTAAAATCAACCTTTTCACCTCTTTCTGAATCAGTTTCTCGCGTAGCTTCGAGCCCGTCGTTACTGCCTTCATCGACACTTACGTCCAGGCTTTCTTCTTGACTGATCTCCTCGCCGCTACACACGCCCGAATCTAGACTTTGGAGCCTCAACCGCTCCACTTGCAACTTCTCGACTTTCTCGTATTCTGAAATTACCGCCATTTTAGGTATATCAGCGTTGTTGCTTTCTTTGGTAAGCAACGGTAGAATTAAGATGTCCGCTGCTTCTCCTTGCCTATCTGGTTGAGAATTTTTTTCGCTTTTTTCAGCTTGACTGCAAACGGGCCCGTAAGGCGTGTCAACGAAGCACGGTCCCAAATTGCCAGGAGTGAGTGTGGACACAGGCAGAGGTAGAGGTAGGGAAACGGGAGGGGGGGGGCACATGACGGGATAAATCGGGTTCGAGAAGTCTGAACCGGAGGAGGAATCGTTGTAGCTCCCGTTGCTTCCTCGAATCTTCTCCAAGAGTGCCGCGGATTCTGGTCCGAAAGGCGCGATGGCATCCACACAGGAGGTCAGCTCTACCGGGGCGAATTCCCCTGATTTCAAGAAGGAATTTGTGGATTCCTTGGTAAGGTAAGGGCTCAGCCAGCTCTACAGGGGAACATGTAAAATGGTAAATGGTAAATGGACTTGACTTATATAGCGCTTTTCTAGCCGATTTTCTCAGCCCCAAAGCGCTTCACATATCTTACCACATTCACCCATTCATACACACACTCATACACCGATGGCAGATACAGGGGAAAATGTAGAGAAAGAAGTGAGAGAAGGTATCGGAAAAAAAGTCCTAAAGCAAAAGCAAGGCAAGTTTATTTCTACAGCACAATTCAGACACAAGGCCATTCAAGGTGCTCTACAGGGGCAAGATTAAAATACTTCAAGATTAAAATACATCAAGTATAAAATACACATTAGAAAAGCGAAAGAAAAATATGAATAGAAATAAGAGACACTTGTTCTAAGAGATACTTCTTAAATCTTCATCTCTACATTACTTCATGGAAATGCTCTTTAATGGCAAAACATTTATTAGAATTTGGTAGAAATCAGTAGCTTATAATATAAAACCAAAATGTTCATTCTACTCAAACATATGCCTATAAATAGTCAAACGAGAGACACTGAACATTTGGAGTGGTCTCAGAGGGGACAGAGCTTTCTCAGTTGCCGCTCCAAAATTGTGGAACGAGCTCCCCCTCCATATTAGACAGGCCCCCTCACTGCCCATTTTTAAAACACGTCTTAAAACCCATTTTTACTCCTTGGCTTTCAACCCAGCATGAGACCTTAATTTTGTTTTAGTGTCCTATGATGTATTTTATTCATTGTGCTTATTAGTTTTTTTTTCTTTTTTTTAATTGTTTTTTCTGAATTTTAAATTGTTGTTTTGCTTTTAAATTGTTTTACCTGCATTATGTACAGCACTTTGTTTCAGCTGTGGTTGTTTTAAAGGGCTTTATAAATAAAGTTGAGTTGAGTTGAGTTGGTCTCTTCATTTTTTCCAGAGTGGTTTGTCTCTTGACGGATGAGTCATTTCTCTGTCTGGTTTCACTGCCTGTGTGTGGGCAGACAGAAGCCTACATCATGGGTCATGTGGTTTTCTGCTTATTTTTAACCCTGTTTAAGTTTGTTTTTATTGAAATGTTTATGATTAATTTAATTTAAAATAATTATTGCATAACATATTAACCCTTTTACATGCCTCTTTTTCGAATCATACACCATATGATTACATTTTTCATTTATCATGAAAAATGGTCTTTGTCATGTTGTTTTCTGCTTTTTATTAACCTAGTTTAAGTTTGTTTTTATTGAAATGTTAATAATTAATTAAAATAATTAGTTCATAACATATTAACCCTTTAAATGTAATTTTTCGAATCATATACCACTGACTTTATCGTGAAAAATGGTCTTTGTCATTTTGGTTTCTTCATTTTTAAGTTTGTTTTTATTGAAATGTTTATAATTAATTAAAATAATTAGTTCATAACAGAGCCTAGGCTTTGTAATAACACTGGATTTTTTCCCAGCAAAAAAAAACAGTATAGATTATCAGGAGATAGTCACTGATTTTGACAAATAAAAGTGATTTTGACAAAAAGCATTCTCAAAAGACTATGAAGAAAAATATGAATTATATAAACTGACCTGGAAATCTGCGTTCTTCAGGAAGGATTTTTCTGGTGTGGGCACATCGGGGTCTATCATTCTCTTTCCCATGTAAACTATGTGAACCCTGGAATACAGAAAGAGATCATCTTCTATTAGAGTATGTGTGTGTGTGTGTGTGTGTGTGTGTGTGTGTGTGTGTGTGTGTGTGTGTGTGTGTGTGTGTGTGTGTGTGTGTGTGTGTGTGTGTGTGTGTGTGTGTGTGTGTGTGTGTGTGTGTGTGTGTGTGTGGGATCTATCATTCTCTTCCCCATGTAAACTATGTGAACCCTGGAACACAGAAAGACCTCATCAAGACAAGGCAAGTTTATTTATACAGCACAATTCAGACACAAGGCCACTCAAAGTGCTTTACAGGGGCAAGATTAGAATACATAAAACACATTAGAAGACATTTAAAAGCGAATAAAAGAAGCAAATAAAATAGAAATTGCAGGTTAAAATGGAAACAAAAAAGTCTTCAGACTCGATTTAAAAGAACTGAGAGTTGCAGCAGACCTCAAGTTTTCTGGGAGTTTGTTCCAGATATTTGGTGCATAATAACTAAAAGCTGCTTCTCCTTGTTTAGTCCTAACTCTGGGGACTGTAAGCAGACCTGTCCCAGACGACCTATCACAAAGAATACTTTCAAGTTGTAAGGCCTCTATAACTGTAAACCTAAATCCACCAAATTTTTCAAACCCTAGTAATGTGGATATTTTGTTGCACGGTGTGTGTGTGTGTGTGTGTGTGTGTGTGTGTGTGTGTGTGTGTGTGTGTGTGTGTGTGTGTGTGTGTGTGTCAGTGTGTGTGTGTGTGTGTGTGTGTGTGTGTGTGTGTGTGTGTGTGTGTGTGAGTGTGTGTGTGAGTGTGTGTGTGTGTGTGTGTGTGTGTGTGTGTGTGTGTGTGTGTGTGTGTTTACTTACAAGGTGGTTTTGTTGATCATTAAGAGAATGGCAACCATGAACGCGGCAAATACTGTTGCACCTGCAGCGATGCCCAAAATACCTCCAGGTCCGTCTATTACACAGGACAGAGCATGACATATTAGTTAAAGGTGCTTTGACGAACTTTCAGTGTGTGTTAATTCTAGCGCCCCCCTTTGGACAAAAGCGGTAGTGTTTTTACTACGCCAGCTGTTGTTCCTGGGTGAGAGTTTAGTATACCCCATGACAAAGGCATTAAGAAAAAACGATTTGAAAATAGCATTCTTTGCACTGATGGTCTCGTTTTGCTGTTACATGTAATTTATGATCATCAGAGGAAAAATTAGACTGTTTCAGAAATATTCAAAAAGTTCCTTGTAGTACTTTTAAGAGGTAAGCATAACATTTGTATAACACTTTACAGACCAAATCCGTGGTGAATTGATTTTACTACGCCATTCCAAAACTGGAATAATAAATAAGGTAAAAATGTATGTCCAAATTATAGCATACTGCATGCTCGCTAGATTCTTATTACGGTCAGATATAGTATGTAGAATAGAAAAAAGAAAGAGTATGTGATTTGGAACGCGGGGAGAGTAGTCTAAATGTGTAATATACTGTTAAAAATGAACCACAGTGCCCATTGTTTCAGCCTGTTACCTGGCAGAATCTCAAAAAAAAGCCACCCTATTCGCACACACACACACACACACACACACACACACACACACACACACACACACACACACACGCACAAACACACAGACACACACACACACACACACACACACACACACACACACACACACTCACACACACTATCTTTACCTGTTGGTGGTTTTCCGACGAGGGACTTCCATGTTGCAGTGGGACCCCAGTCACTCCAGGTAGATTCGGCCCAATATTGGTCAGGCTTTACTCGGACGCGCGCCTCGTAACTTTCCCCTTGAACCAGCAAATCTCTGTCCAACTCCGCTGCACACTCCCATGCACAATGCAGGGCTTTAACCTGCTGTTCCTACAACCAAACAATAAGGAGAATTTAAAAAAACATTTAAAGACCTACTTCACCGGTGGAAATGTATTTATTTATTTATTTATTTATTTATTTATTTATTTATTTATTTATTTATTTATTTATTTATTTATTTATTTATTTATTTATTTATTTATTTATTTATTTATTTATTTACGTGTTTATTTATTTATTTATTTATTTATTATTCTTTCGGACAATTCCACACAATACACAATTATCTCTTTCACATCATACATCTTACTTTGTGTGAATATGAAGGTGTATTGAACTCTGAGATCCTATGTAGTATAAACGTGCAAAACATTTTAGAAATCGGTTCATCCTAGCCTGAGAAAAGGCAAAAAGGGTGATTTATGGTCTCACTGTCTAACCCTACATTTTTACTAGTGTGATATCACACTAAAAATGGAGGGTTAGGATTAACAGGACAGCTGGGCCGAGGGAAGACTGAGGGAAAAAAAAACACACACACACACACACACACACACAGACACAGACTAGACTATATACATGGATCTGTAGTGGTTATTGGTGCAGTCACTGATGTCGGCACACTTCCATCAAATTCCACCAAATGTTAACTCACATTCACCCAGGAACAACAGCTGGCGTAGTAAAAACACTACCGCTGTTGTCCAAAGGGGGGAGCTAGATATACACACACACACACACACACACACACACACACACACACACACACACACACACTGAAAGTCCCTCGGAGCACCTTTTAAAATTGAAACAAAGGTTGCGTTCCGAATCGCATACTCTTTCTTTTTTCTATTCTACATACTACATCTGACAAAAAAAATAATCTAGGATGCAGTAGGCATACTATTGGGACATACTTTTCTCTCTTATTTCATCATAACATTGCGCCTTGATCTTGCCTCTTGCTTTTATATCCGTCGCATCCCCGTTTGTTTTCATATGGAGGCTTCGTCGATGTTACGTCACTTCACGTGCGCACTGGATTGTGGGTCAGAATCGCCCAAATAGGATGCAGTTTTCAACACTAACAATCTTGGCCGGATGAAGTAGGACATCCGGGTACTTCTAACCATCCTAAATCTGGCCACAAGAATCGGGACATCCTAAATCTTTTTTCTACCAAACTATATAGTAGAAAGTATGCGATTCAGAACGCAACCAAAATAGTTACTCACGTTCCACGGTTGGCCCTTCTGTCTGTACTGCAGTTGGAATTCGTAAACGTTGATTCGCTGTCGTTTGGCAGATTGCGCGACCCAGGAGACCGTGGTCAAGTTCACTTCTGGTTTACCTGGAGGAGTCAGCTTTACTACACACACACACGCACACACACACACACACACACACACACACACACACACACACACACACACACACACACACACACACACACACACACACACACACACACACACACACACATATTAAAACACATGGATGAAAATATGAATAGCAAGTGAATACTTAAAGGTGGAGTCAGTGATTCTGGAGATCGCTTCTTCGTCAAAATCAGTGAATATCTCCTCATGATCTGCTACCTGTCTGTACTGTGTGTGCGCAACAAAAAAAACATTGTTCCTATGCAGCCTAGGTTCTGTAAACTACCATGTACACAAAGGGGGGGAGGGGCAAACAACAGAACCTAGGCTGTGTATTAACACTGAATTTATTTTTCACACACACACACACACACACACACACACGCACACACACGCACACACACACACACACACACACACACACACACACACACACACACACACACACACACACACACACACACACACACACACACGCACGATTTGTTTAAGGTCATCATGAGTAGCTATATAGGTTATAGGCCTAGTCACAAACAATACAGTCTAATATTCGTATGTGTGTATTTCATTGTTACTCACTGTGACTAGACGGCTTCCAGTTGGAAACGATCAAACGCTGCTCTCCATGGTTACAGCTCAGATAGATCGACATTTCATAAAACGATAGAAACTGAAAAATAAATAAAATAGAAAAAACATAAGACCTCAAATAGTACATAGTAAAATATGGTAAAACCAGAGATACAGATTATTTAGGAGTGGTTTCTTTACTTTTTCCAGAGCTGTATAGTGCACCTTTAAACCTGCAGTGTGTAGAATTTTGGGTTTCATTTCATAGCAGATTTTGTAGAAAGTAATTATAATATCCATAAGTACATTTAATTTAGTGCATAATAGCTGAAAAAAATGTTTTTAATTATTTTTTTTCTCCCTTAGAAAGGGTCTCATATGTCCATATTTCTGCATATTTGGACCAAGGCCTAGTGCCGGCATCTTGAAAGCGTCATAGTTGGAATGTCATCAGGTGCATTGTTTAAAATGTAGAATTTTTCTTGTCCTTGAAGGCCACTGTAGCTTCTGTTATTATTCTAAAGGGTTGGGGTTACCCAGGGAGCGTTGCATTCTAGAACTTTGTAGAACTTTCTTGATGATGTCATATTACACACTGCAGCTTTAAAGGTGCAGTGTGTAATATGACATCATGACCTTCAAGGACAAGAACAATTCTAAATTTTAAACAATGCACCTGATGACATTCCAACTATGACACTTTCAAGATGGTGGCACTAGGCCTTGGTCCAAAATATGCAGAAATATAGACATATATGAGACCCTTTCTAAGGGGAAAAATAATAATTGAAAAAAAAATGTTCAGCTATTATGCACTAAATTAAATGTACTTATGGATATAATAATTACTTTCTACAAAATCTGCTAGGAAATACAACCCAAAATTCTACACACTGCAGGTTTAAAGGGCTAGTAACTATACTGTTTGTTTTCTAAAAGTTTTCTCTGACTCATAGTTTCCTATCAAACATACATATGAACAGGTTTAAAGGTGCACTATCTAAATTTGTGTGTGTCAGAGAAGTGAAACATTTTCTAAGGTATATTCTCATCACTGAATAAACAAACTTTCCTCACAGGGAAAATGTGATCCCTGGAACACTGTTTGAAGTTAGAAAGCTTCCTGAAAAGTTACTGTTTCACTGTTGTTGTTGTTTACAGCAGCAGGGCCCACAGTTTGGTTTACAAACATATTCTAGTCTTATATACGTTTGGTTCCAGGTTCCTCAAAATAACTTAGTTTTGATTCATAATGATAGAATTATTCAACACTAAGAATTACATGTAGAGAAAATATGTTTAGTAATCTAACTGCAGGCTCTGTGCACGTAAACAAACCCTCCTCCTCTGAAACTACACAGTGACCCTTTAAGGGGCTAGTAACAATAATGTTTGTTTTCTAAAAGGCTTAGACTCCGGCTCACCGTTTCGTCTCTGTTGAAGATCAGGGTGCAGGTCTGTAGCTCTGGGCTGGAAACATCAACAGGCGCCAGCACACAGGAACTGTTGAACTGAAATCTGCTGTCCACGACAAGAAAATAAAGTTTTAATGTAATGTAATGTAATGTACTTTACTTTATTTATACAGCCCTTTACAACAGTCCTTTCGGTGTACCAAAGTGCTTTACAGGATTGAGCAAGATAAAACACGATAAGATAAAATCAAACAAGACAAAATCAAACAAGACAAAATCAAACAAGATCAAGATCAAAGTGTCATCACGCTACTGTGTATTAAAAGCCATCCTGAATTTTATATTCATGTTACTCATTTTCTGCACTCATAACGTTATCTTGGTACAGGGTGACTGTATATATGCATCTACTTAAAGGTGCTACGAGGAACTTTTAAATATTTCTGAAACAGTCTCATTTTTTCCTCTGATGATCATGAATTACATGTAACAGCAAACGAGACCATCAGTGTAAAAGAATGCTATTTTTATATAGTGTTTCGCAATGCCTTTGTCATGGGTATACGCTCACCCAGGAACAACAGCTGGCGTAGTAAAAACACTACCGCTTTTGTCCAAAGGGGGGCGCTAGAATTAACACACACTGAAAGTTTAGAATAGACAGACAGACAGACAGACAGACAGACAGACAGACATACAGATAGACAGACAGACAGACAGACAGACAGACAGACAGACAGACAGACAGACAGACAGACAGACAGACAGACAGACAGACAGACAGACAGACAGACAGACAGACAGACATAACCCCCCTTTTTGTGACTCCTGCACTTACCCTTTCTCCTTTTTCATTAGTACTGTGCACACATGGTCTGGTCGGCCGGACACATTTGGACTTTTTAAAACACAGGTGACCGTTCGGTTGAAATCAGTGAAGCAGGTCAGATCTGTGAGGAGTTGTGGAGAAAATATGAATTAAGGAAAATATAAAGAAAGGCAAGGCAAGTTTATTTATATAGCACAATTCAAACACAAGGCCATTCAAAGTGCTTTACAGGGGCAAGATTAAAATACATAAAACACATTAGAAGACATTTAAAAGCAAATGAAAAGAAGTAAAACATTTAAATAAAATAAAAAGTACAGGAGAAAATATGAATTAAATCAACTGTTGAGCATGGGACAATCCTCCATTGTAATCTTAAAATTGATAAGACTTTTATAGACAGTTTATAGCGCTTTTCTAGACACTCAAAGACATTAAACATATTCAGAGTTTCCCCCAGGCATCTTCAAGTTAAATTGAAGACTTTGTTATACCTTTTAAATTCCGTTTTACATGTTTTTAAGACCCCGCAGGTATCCTCTTATGCCTTTAGAGAACAAATAATGCTTTGTTTAGAAGCATAAAAATAACAAAGTTTTGCCAATGATTGTATACATGTTGAAAAATGTATGAATTGCAGTGTGAAGGATTGCGTGACAGAGGTTTAAAGTTGGTTTTGTGTCTGAAAATACTTTTGAATCCTGCTGCATAGAGTAAAACAAGAACAATAAACAGTGGGGCGACCGTGGCTCAGGTGGTTAAGCTGGTTGGCCAATGATCAAAGGGTTGGAGGTTCGATCCCCGCTCTGCCACCTGTGTCATGGTTGTTGTGTCCTTGGGCAAGACACTTCACCCACCTTGCCTCGTGTGAATGTGTATGACTGCTGTATGTTTGAGGTGGTGGTCAGAGGGGCCGTTGGCGCGGAATGGCAGCCACGCTTCCGTCAGTCTGCCCCAGGGCAGCTGTGGCTACTATCATAGTTTACCACCACCAGTATGACTGTGTGTGAACGAATTGAACCTGGAACCCTGTAAAGTGCTTTGAGTCCTTAGGGAATAAAGCTTTGTTTCAATTATCATAAAAAAAACAAAAAAAAACACTCACTTTCTGGGAGTTTGGGAGGATCCTCCTGTGTGTTTGCACAGACACACATCAGAGAGAGAATCAGAGGGAAGAGCAGATGGGTTTCCTTATATCTCTCCATGTCGAGATCTCAAAACCAACCGCACGGCTGGATTCAAAACCTGGATAAGATGTAACCGTGTGAGGACTGGTCTATAGCTGTACGGTGTCACTCAATGCTTCCTCTTTCTTCTCATCCTGTGCAAAAAAATATATATAAAAACAGCTGTTAAACGGGGCGCTCCGGTGGTGTAGTGGATAGAGTGTGTACCATATTGGCTCCGGCCTTTCGTTGCAGTGGTCGCAGGTTCGAGTCCGACCTGGGGACCTTTACTGCAGGTCATCCCCTCTCCCCTCTCTCTCTCTCTCTCTCTCTCTCTCTCTCCCCATTTCAACTCTGTACTGTCTAATAAAGCTGGAAAATGCCCAAAACAAATATCTTTAAAAACAGCTGTTAATAAAAAATAAATAAATAAATAAAAAAAATATATATTTAAATAACAAAATATTTTAAAAATTGTTAATAATAAAAAAAATAAAAGCTGTTAATAAAAAACTTATAATAATAATAAAAACAAAAGAGATATTTAAAAAGTTGTTGATAGGAAAATTTAAAAAAATAAAAATAAAAATAAAAATAAAAATAAAAATAAAAATAAAAATAAAAATAAAAATAAAAATAAAAATAAAAATAAAAATAAAAATAAAAATAAAAATAAAAATAAAAATAAAAATAAATAAAATAAAAAATATTAAAACGTTGTTGATAAAAAAGCAAAAAACAAAAATTTAAATAATTATATAAAAACAGCTGTTGATAATTGACACATGTGTTGTGCATTAACCAAGGCAAGGCAAGTTTATTACTATAGCACAATTCAGACACCAGGCCATTCAAAGTCCTTTACAGGGGCAAGATTAAAATACATAATACACATTAGAAAAGATAGATAGATAGATAGATAGATAGATAGATAGATAGATAGATAGATAGATAGATAGATAGATAGATAGATAGATAGATAGATAGATAGATAGATAGATAGATAGATAGATAGATAGATAGATAGATAGATAGATAGATAGATAGATAGATAGATAGATAGATAGGCAAGGCAAGTTTATTTCTATAGCACAATTCAGACACAAGGCCACTCAAAGAAATGCTCTACAGCGGCAAGATTAAAATACACAATACACATTAGAAAAGATAGATAGATAGATAAATAGATAGATAGATAGATAGATAGACAGACAGACAGACAGACAGACAGACAGACAGACAGACAGACAGACAGACAGACAGACAGACAGACAGACGGAGAGAGAGAGATAGATAGATAGATAGATAGATAGAAAGATAGATAGATAGATAGATAGATAGATGGATAGATAGATAGATAGATAGATAGATAGATAGATAGATAGATAGATAGATAGATAGATAGATAGATAGATAGATAGATAGATAGATAGATAGATAGATAGATAGATAGATAGATAGATAGATAGATAGATAGATAGATAGATAGATAGATAGATAGATAGACACATTAGAAAAGCGAATGAATAAAACATTTAAAAGCGAACCAAGCAGTTATCAACAGTTACTTAATGCTAGTTGATGCTTATTAAGAATTAACGAGCATTCATTTTAATTAATGTGTAATCCCATGTCTAGATATTATTGAGTCCTGTTTAGTTTAGTAGTATTTATTCTCCTTACCTTTTAATCTTGCCCCTGTAAAGCACTTTGAATGGCCTTGTGTCTGAATTGTGCTATAGAAATAAACTTGCCTTGCCTTGCCTTACCTGCCCAGGGACTAAAACAGGTGGAAAATAGCAGTTTGCTAAAACCTGGCACAATGCATCTCTCCTCTTGCTCTAAACAAGGTTAATGTTTCTGTTGTATATTGTCCCTGTTTAAATAAAGTTACATTTCCAGAGTTAGGACTAAACAAGGAGACAGACAGACAGACAGACAGACAGACAGACAGACAGACAGACAGACAGACAGACAGACAGACAGACAGACAGACAGACAGACAGACAGACAGACAGACAGACAGACAGACAGACAGACAGAGTTAGGACTAAACAAGGAGAAGCAGCTTTAAGTTTTTATGCACCAAATCTCTGGAACAAACTCCCAGAAAACTTGAGGTCTGCTGCAACTCTCAGCTCCTTTAAATCAAATCTGAAGACTTTTCTGTTTCCATTTTAACCTGTACTTTTTATTTAATTTAAATGTTATATTTCTATTCATTCGCTTTTCTAATGTGTATTGTGTATTTTAATCTTGCCCCCTGTAAAGCACTTTGAATGGCCTTGTGTCTGAATTGTGCTATAGAAATAAACTTGCCTTGCCTTGCCTTACATTACATAACAGTAAATCACAATTAACAGAGAATGAATATACCCTTTAAAAAGAAAATGTGTGTCCACCAGTGCAGTGCTTACCTGTTGACGGATCGGCTCATCTCTGCCTCAAAGTGCTGGGTTCATTCCTTTTATCTGACCTGAAGAAAATCATCAGAGAGAGAGAGAGAGAGAGAGAGAGAGAGAGAGAGAGAGAGAGAGAGAGAGAGAGAGGTAGAGAGAGAGAGAGACAGAGAGAGAGAGAGAGGTAGAGAGAGAGAGAGACAGAGAGAGAGAGGGAGACAGAGAGAGAGAAAGAGAGAGAGAGGGAGAGAGAGAGAGAGAGAGAGAGAGAGAGAGAGAGGGAGAGAGAAAGAGAGAGAGAGAGAGAGAGGTAGAGAGAGAGAGAGAGAGAGAGGGAGAGAGTGTTACATCTCATTTTTCGGAAACGCCAAATGTGGTGAGATAGTAGATGGGAGATAGGCTTCTGTTTACAACCCATGAAGGTCAAACCGAAATGTTATTTTTAATCTTT
>NC_137235.1:1339357-1374357 GCF_949987685.1 Ammodytes marinus | reverse complement strand
GTCTGTCTGTCTGTCTGTCTGTGTGTGTGTGTGTCTGTCTGTCTGTCCTCCGTGTGTGTGTGTGTGTGTGTGTGTCTGTCTGTCTGCCTGCCTGCAGATGCCAGTAAAGCAAATAAAGGCACCAAGCAGAAGAATGCTCAGACCCCCATACTTACGAAATATATGTAAATAAAGTGTTTTTGTAAAATCTAAAAAAAAATCTCTCTCTCTCCCTCCCTCCCCCTCTCTCTCCCCCCCCTCTCCCTCCCTCCCTCCCCCCTCTCTCACCCTCTCTCTCAGTTGCCAGTAAAGCAAAGAAAGGCACCAAAGGCACCAAACAGAAGAATGCTCAGACGCCCAGCTCGGTGTGTGTGATGGAGTCTGTGAGCTCCAACCGACAGGGCGTCAAGCGACAGGTCAGACGACTCCAGGGTCGCCTCGGTAACGGCAAGAGCAAAGCAACCGTCAAGGACAAGAGGGTCAAGTCTGCTGTGGGTCAGTACCGGGTGTGTGTGTGTGTGTGTGTGTGGGGGGGGGGGTGGAGGGGGGGAGGAGGTAGGGGTGTGTGTGTGTGGGGGGGGGGGGAGGAGGTAGGGGTGTGTGTGTGAGGGGTGTGTGTGTGTGTGGGGGGGGGGGGGGGTTGTGTGTGTGTGAGGGGGTGTGTGTGTGTGAGAGTGGGGGGGGGGGTGTGAGGGGGGTGTGTGTGTCTCTGTGTGTGTGTGTGTGAGAGTGGGGGGTTTTAAATATTTAAAAGTTGTGAATATTTGCTATTCGCTGTTTGTTTTGTATTAAAACGTCACTTGTACATTTCTTGCTCTAAACTTTATTTTCTTCTTTGTTGGTGTTATTTTCATTATTCTGTCTGTCTGTCTGTCTGTCTGTGTCTGTCTGTCTGTCTGTCTGTCTGTCTGTCTGTCTGTCTGTCTGTCTGTCTGTCTGTCTGTCTGTCTGTCTGTCTGTTTCTGCTCTAACCTCTCTTCTGTGTGTGTGTGTGTGTGTGTGTCTGTCTGTCTGTCTGTTTCTGCTCTAACCTCTCTTCTGTGTGTGTGTGTCTGTCTGTCTGTCTGTCTGTCTGTCTGTCTGTCTGTCTGTCTGTCTGTCTGTCTGTCTGTCTGTCTGTCTGTCTGTCTGTGTGTTTCTGCTCTAACCTCTCTTCTGTGTGTGTGTGTGTGTGTCTGTCTGTCTGTCTGTCTGTCTGTCTGTCTGTCTGTCTGTCTGTCTGTCTGTCTGTCTGTCTGTCTGTCTGTCTGTCTGTCTGTCTGTCTGTCTGTCTGTCTGTCTGTCTGTCTGTCTGTCTGTCTGTCTGTCTGTCTGTCTGTCTGTCTGTCCGTCTGTCTGTCTGTCTGTCTCTGTCTGTCTGTTTCTGCTCTAAACTCTCTTCTGTGTGTGTGTTATCTTCAGAGGAGTTCAGGAAGAAGCAGAGAACGAGCCAGATGAGCGCCAACCTGAAATACTTCATGGACACAGACTCCAAGGCCGTCGAGTCTGACACCTCCAAGGTACCAAATACAAGACCTACCACCTGTAATAGCATTGATTGGTCCTTATCTCTCCTTTATATGTATGGCCTTAGAATGAGCCTTTTGTATCTACATAGGAGCGGTGCGCAGAGGCCGCCATGTTGCACCGCCATGTTTCTACAGTAGCCCAGAACAGACAAACTTAAACAGCCTTACACGTTTTTATATATAGTGGGCGTCCTGGGGAAATGCACCTGTTGGAAGACCAAGAAGAAGAAGAAGTACTATAGAATAAATAACTAAATACATCTTCACCTCATCACTTGATATTGTGGAAAGACTTGAGGCAGTGGTGGATGATGCCATCTTTAGTAACTATAGCTTCTTGTCCTTGAAGGCCACCGTAGCTTCTGTAAATTCTCCTCAAAGGGAGGGGGTTAGACCTACCAGAATCTCACCACTAGATGATGCCACAATACACACATATTACACACTCTGCCTGTAAGAAAATTATAGCACGCATCTCATTCCAATATCAGTACGAACAAACCCTACAATTTCGCTATGTTTCCATGGGTGACTGTGTCTCAGGTGGTAGAGTGGGTCGGCCAAAGGGTTGGAGGTTCGATCCCCGCCCTGCCACTTGTGTCATGGTTGTTGTGTCCTTGGGCAAGACACTTCACCCACCTTGCGTTGTGTGAATGTCGATAGTTAGCCTGCTGCTATCGGTGTATGAATGTGTGTGTGAATGGTAACGTGGGAAAGGAAAACAGGTCTCCCTTGTAAAATAGTCTCTGGTCTCAATGGGATTTACTTGTAGAAATGAAGGTTAAAAAAGAGAAAGAAAATTTGAGTTTGTAAAACATTGTCTTCTCTCTCTCTCTCTCTGTCTCTCTCTCTCTCTCTCTCTCTCTCTCTCTCTCTCTCTCTCTGTCTCTCTCTCTCTCTCTGTCTCTCTCTCTCTCTGTCTCTCTCTCTCAGATCCTGAACCATAATTCCGGTCGCCAGTCGAGGAACCGTCCCGAACCGATCGCCAAGAAAACAAAGGAACCCGAGTCCCTGTTCACGGAGAAAGAGTTCCTGCAGTTCCAGAAGGAATACTTTGGCCGGACTGTGGAGTAGAGCAAACTGTGTAGTTTCAGAGGACGGGGGATTTGTTTACATTCACAGAGCCTGCAGTTAGTTTACTAAACATATTTTCTCTACATGTAATTCTTTAGCGTTGAATAATTCTATCATCATAAATTAAAATTATGTTGAGGAACCTGGAACCAAACGTATAAGACTAGAATATGTTTGTAAACCAAACTGTGGGCCCTGCTGCTGTAAACAACAACAACAGTGAAACAGTAACTTTTCAGGAAGCGTTCTGACTTCAAACAGTGTTCCAGGGATCTGTGGAGTGAAGCAATGAGTCGGATATGGTTTCAAGCTGTACAGCGGTTTTGAAATAGTCCAGGTTTTCAAAAACGATTTACTGTCATACCGTTTTAAGGTATTAGTATAAGGACACAGACAGACAGACAGGCAGGCAGGCAGGCAGGCAGGCAGACAGACAGACAGACAGACAGACAGACAGACAGACAGACAGACAGACAGACAGACAGACAGGCAGGCAGGCAGGCAGGCAGGCAGGCAGGCAGGCAGGCAGGCAGACAGACATACACACAGACAGGCAGGCAGGCAGGCAGACAGACAGACAGACAGACACACACAAAGACAGACAGACAGACAGACATGAACATACAAGTTTAATAATGTTCAGAATATTTTATATGTTGTTTAAAAATAAAAAATAAATTGTGTTCAACCTGGGCAAATAAATGGTTTGTTATTTTACCGAGACATTGTAAAAACACAGTAGGGAGCTATAATAGCAATACAGTGACACCGTGGTACTGTATTCTAGTTTCAAGTTTTTCATACCTTCAGACTGTGTCTCAGTTGGTAGAGCGGGTCGGCCGATGATCAAAGGGTTGGAGGTTCGATCCCCGCCCTGCCACCTGTGTCATAGTAGTTGTGTCCTTGGGCAAGACACTTCACCCACCTTGCCTCGTGTGAATGTCGATAGTTAGCCTGCTGCTATCGGTGTGTGAATGTTTGTGTGAATGGGAACAGGTCTCCCTTGCAAAAGAGTCTCCGGTCTCAATGGGATTTACCTGTATAAATAAAGGTTACATTTTTTTTTAAATAATCATACCAGCCCATCCTGAATCCTAAATCTGAATCAGTGTGAGTTAATTGGTCCATAATCATTGCTTACTAGGCCAAGAGAAAACGATGGGTGCAGGAAGTTTTTTTTTTAAATTTTTTTTTAAAATAAACTCAAGGGGATCAATCACTCGTAAGCAAAACGTTATTTAAACTGTATAATAAAATCTCAGATGCTGTTTTTTTGTAAAAATTCAATAGATTTTTATCTCTTGTGTATAAGTCAATTCATTCACTGTACATCACATTGATTATAGCGATTTTAAACTCATTCAGAAATCGTACTTATGAATATTATATTCCATTTCTACAAAGCTGTCGTGGTAAAAACACTTCTGCTTTTGTCCAAAGGGGGCGCTAGAATGAACACAAACTGAAAGTGCCTCGGAGCACCTTTAAAGGTGTAATGTTTGGATAGGCCTTGTGTAATATGAAAGGTCATATTTGGTTGTGATTCTAATTTCTCAAATTATATTATTTCATAGCTTACTCTTCCCACTAGGGGGCACCATTGTTCTTAGTTTGGGGCATTCGGTTCAGGAAGTAGAGGATGTACAGTAAACAAGCAGGTTCAGAATACAGACTATTTATTGTTTTATAGTTAAAGGTGTAGTCAGTGATTCTGGAGAACGCATGTTGTCAAAATCACTTTTTTGTAAAAATCAGTGAATATCTCCTCATGATCTGCTACCTGTTTGTAGTGTGTGTGCACTGCAAAACATAGTCCAGTGTTAATACACAGCCTAGGCTCTGTGAACGGGCATGTTGCAGGTGCATCTTTGTTTACATACCCGTTTACAGAGCCTAGGCTGTTTATTAACAGCGGATTTATATTTTCAACACACAAAGTACAGACAGGTAGCGGATCATGAGGAGATATTGACTGATTTTGACTAAACGTGATTTTGACAACAAGCGTTTTCCAGAATAACTGACTCCACCTTTTTTTTAAAGCTGCATTTTAACAAATTATTCAACATGTTTTTTTTTCTAGGTCAGCGTCACTCAGGACAAAAAGAAAATCGAAAAAAACGCTCCAGGAATACAAGTACACCATGGCCATTATCCAGGATTGCCTGAAATTCGTCAACGAGGGAATAAAGAGGCTACAGAGGCACAACTTGTCCGTTTTGAATGAGGCAAAGATGGATTCTGAGAGAGTAGCCAGTGCAATAAAACTAGCGTCTTCCAGCAGAGCTAGCGTCAGGGCCGTACAGGTTAACAGTAATGCATCCACACTATTCGCACTTTACTTTAGTATTACCATGTAATCACCTGGTCAATGATCAAATTCCTTCGTGATTTTCTCTACTTGTGACAGTATGTCCGTCCTGGGAGAGGGATCCCTTACTCTGTCGACTCCCTGAGATTTCTTTAAAAAAAAAATTAATCCCGGTAAAGGTTTTTTTTTACTGGGAGTTTTTTCTCAGCCGAGCTAAGGGTGTACGGGCAGGGTGTCATATTGTATCATACATCATCATATTGCATGAAATGTAAAGCCCACTGAGACAAATGTATTTGTGATTTTGGGCTATACAAATAAAACTGATTTGATTTGATTTGTGATAGATGGCTTTACTCTTGACATGGCACTCTACTTCACCCAGAAAAAGTCTGGTCCCAAGCTGAAGAAGGGCCTCGCGTCTAAGTTTGCAAAGAAGATACGAAATCTAGCAACGGAGCTCAATAAGGGTTTGGATGAGCTAATGCAGTTCACGGACTTGTTCAGTGAGCATTGTTGTTGTGTAGGGGACTGCATCTAAGCCAAGATTACGTGGGGGAACAACAGGAGAATGGAGCATGGGGTCCTTAGGAAAATTAGAAACTGAATTCTTAAAGAGGACCTATTATACTACTTTTCTGGTCTTAATTTCTTGTTTTACACAGCTGTAGAGCAACCTGACACGAATCACATCACAAAAAACTATGTAGATTTTCGGGAAGCTCTTTCTCTTATTTTGGCGATCCAGCACGTCCTGTCAACACTTGAGTGTGTGTGCTTCGGCAATCTCCGCTCCCTCCGCCTGTGCATCGGCCATCTCCGCTACCCTCCCCCCCCTCCTGCAAACCCCACTCCGTTGTGATTGGTTACCTTCATTCCGGAACACTTTCAGTGGCGGGAAGCGCGAGCATGGACCTATAAGGGCGCGAGGCAGACGCGAGGCAGACGCGAACAGGGAAGTGACAGCATTACCATACATGGAAACATCCGCGTGGTGACTTCACAAAGTTACATGCGACGTCACAAAGTTACAAAGGGTAGACCGCTTTGAACACGTGACTTCTCGACTGGCTAGAATAGTGTTTAGTGCTCTGCACAGCCACCCCAGACGGTCAGCAGGGAATACGTACTTTGTAAATATTACTGTGATGTCTTTTACTGTGACATCACAGTAATATTTACAAAGTACGTTTTTCTTTAACCCTGTATTTCTCTTTCTGTGATGTCACGAGAAAGAGAAATATAGGGTTAAAAAAAACACTCTTTCTGCCTTTTCTCAGGCTAGGATGAACCGATTTCAATTGTTTTTGCACATTTATACTACATAGGATCTCAGAATTCAATACACCTTCATATTCAAACCAGTGAAGTAGGCCTTTAAGGATTTGATTTTTTTTTTTTTTTTACATATTTTAAAGCTATAGTGCGTAACTTTAAAAAAAATGAATGCTGGTTACATTCAAGCCATTGCCAAAAATTGATATTTTTTCCCCATAAAGGAACATTATGGGGGATATAACACAGACCAAGTGGACCACATGGAACACATTTCTGATATGATTTTCTTTTTTTTAAATGCTAGGGTTAAATGGGTTTAAACTCACTTTTTTTTAAAAACAAGCACTGTATTTTTCGGGACGTTACACCCTGTCACAATCACAGAACTGTCTTTATTACCACCACACCAGGATGTTGAGTTTGTCACATGATTCTAGGACCATGACTTCTTATGGGTTAAAGGACTATATTGACACTTCACTAAATACGTTCTATGGAGCCCCTTTTGTTAATTCTATTACATTTTTTATTTTATTGTTTTACCTTGGAACAGTTTGAGTTTTTGCCATGCATACTTTGTTCATAATAAAATGTGTTTTTTAAGTCACTCGCCTTGTGATCACTTTATTTTAAAGACACAGTGTGAAGAATCTATTGGCTTTTTTCTGAACAGACTTGATAGAAATGGAATACAATACTCTTAAGTGGGGGCGCCCTTAGCTCAGTTGGTAGGGCGTCACCCCCTCATGGGCCTCGGCCAGCAGCGGACCCGGGTTTGATTCCAGCCCGCGGTCGTTCTCTGCATGTCACTCCCCTCTCTGCCCCATTTCACCTCTGTCTCTACACTGTCAATAAAGCATAAAAACAATACTCCTGAGTATTTTTTAATTAGTGTGTAGTGTAGGCCTACATATTTCTTCAAAATAGAAGTTCTGTAATGTATTCCCTTATAGAATAAATATGTTATATCTACATAGGAGTGGGCATTGATGTGCAGGCTGAGTATGAATGATTATATTAAGAGTTATTGGTTCAGAGTTCTTGGGGGCAATGGGAGGGGGGTTCACAGTCCAGTGTTTGTGGGAGCAGAGGAGAGGGAAGGAAGAGAGGGGAGAGAGTATTAATGCACGGGGTTACCTGGGCTGAAGCCCCAGGGCCTACGAAGATCAGGGGCCTCTCAAATAAATAATAATACATTGACTGGCTCATTATAGGCCCCCTGACTTACAAGGATGAGGGGCCTATCATGCACTAGCACATTTTTGTTATATTTAGATATTGTTCTGATGGTCTTCTATCATCATTAGTAATATATTTAGGCCTAATGCTTTGGATATACTGTCTACCACGTGCCAGTACAACTTTTTGAATTGGAGAGAGAGAGAGAGAGAGAGAGAGAGAGAGAGAGAGAGAGACAGACAGACAGACAGACAGACAGACAGACAGACAGAGAGAGAGACAGACAGACAGACAGACAGACAGACAGACAGACAGACAGACAGACAGACAGACAGACAGAGAGAGACAGACAGAGAGGGAGGGAGAACTGACTGTGTCCTTGAGCAAGACACTGAACATCAAACTGCTCCAGGGGCGCTGTACTACGGCTGACCCTGCGCTCTGACCCCCTCTGGAGTGTGGTCACTTGAGAGGGGAGATGCAAAGAACTTATTTCGATGTACCCTGTGTAAATTGAGAAAAAAAACAACAACCCACATGTAAAGTAAAGTTAGACAATTTGAGGTGAAAATATAAAAAGATCCCCCCCCCCCCCTCAGTCAGCTAATATGTCACTTCAACCTGGACTTCCCCTGCTAATGCGACGACACACAGATTTGCATCAGCAGCAATATTTTCCTGTTCTCGTGAACTCAAGATAACAACACAGGATGTTTTTCAGAAGTTGCCTATATGTGTTTGTCTAATCTATTGATCTGAAATTCTCTGTAAAGGACATACGATGACTTGATAAGGAGCCTCGTGCTTGAAAGTTTTCCATGACGTAGAGACCTGCGGTCCTCAGAAGCTGCTGAAGAGCGTTGACACGGAGCTGTTGGCGTCAGTGTTTGATTGACAGTCACACTGAGACCTCGGAGCAGAATGGCTGCAGTCGCACACCTCGCCTTAATGCTGTTTGCTTTCATCAGCAACATTCACTCAGAAGAAAAGATCAGAATCCTAGAGAAAGGACAATTTTACACCTTCACACTCGATAACAAGGCCAACTCCTCCTGCCTGATCTCCAGGTCTGTTGGAGAGGAGAAGCTTGTCCTATGGAACACCTCTGACTCCTCGTCTGAGAACTCTACACTACCGGACGGCTTGAAACAACGACTGACAGTTTCCATCAGAGGCAACGTTTCTCATTTCATGATCGACAATCTGACCCATTCAGACTCAGGCCTGTACCAAGAGGAGTGTTGGACCGATGGCAATGTGACATTCCAGAGAAACACCAGTATTATTATTTGTAGTCGGATAGATGAGGTAAAACATTTCCCAGTGGGAGGTGGACACACAGTGGACCTGCCATGTGAGGACGCGGCTGACGATCTGGAAATCCAGTGGCTCATGACTGATGGGGAATACTATCATGATGTGGACGATAGCCTAGAGACATTATGGACAAGAGTTTTTCGGGACAGTACGACATCGGTGACGGACATTGCTAAAGGAAGATTTCAGGTGGTGAAAAAAGCATCAGGTCCTCGTCAGTCCAACATCACGACAGCAGTCGAAGGGTGGTTCACTTGTCTTGTGATGAAACAGCAGTGTGTCAGCAGTAGCCCTGTACAGGTATACGTCCCAACAGAGATAATCTACCGCTGGTTGGGAGAGACGGCCGTGTTGCAGTGCGATGGCCCCGGTGATGACAAGCCACGTTGGGAGAAGAGTACTCCCCAAGAACCAGAAGTTTTCCACAACGAGTCACTGGTGTTTTCATCATTAACATTAAGTGACTCAGGTATGTACACCTGTGAAAGCTATCACAGTAGGAATTATTTTGATCTGGTGGTTTGCCCCAAATTTGGCCCCCCTGATGTAGAGCTCTTCTCAGGAGGAGAAAATGTCACAATCAGATGTATCGGAGATGTGAGTGAAGGTGAGGAATTCCTTTGGTTCATGAAGTCGAAACAAACAAAAGACAGAGTCGTTTATCAAGGGGAGTTTGATCAGAACAGAATAATTATGACTTTGGTGTCAGTTACTATCTTAAATGTCTCACTGGAGGACACAGGGGAGTATTGGTGTGCAGTTAGAGACTCAGACGACCTGTGTCTGCCAACAGCCAAAACTCTCCTGATGTACAGAGATCCATTTGGGTTCTACTCTACCTTCTACAAAATGAGATGTGTCGTGGTCAGTATTCTGCTGGTGGTTCTCTGTGTGATTGGGGCGATTATCTATATAAAACCAAGTGAGTAGAGGCTTAAAGGGGTCGTTCAGTGCTGTTGAAGTGGGGTTGTATGAGGTTGTATGAGATACTATAATAGTTAGTTTGTTACTTATGTAGATGGCAAACAGCGCAGTTATTTCAAAATGTTTTGGGGAGACGTGGCTGCAGCAGAAGTCAGACTTGTACTGTTGCAGAGGAGGCCAGCAGAAAACTTTTTTTTTTTTCTGTTTCTGCCATGTATATAAAAGCTTTCCTAAAAAGCTAAATATCAGTTCAATTGTTCACTAAATTCAGGATTTTTTCACTGCTGATTTGTGGACAGATCACATCGGCAGACAAATGTTTATTTTTTGACTTTTTTTCAAGCGTAGTTTGGCCATGTATTACTGCGTCAACTCGTGCAGCCGTTTTTCCCCTGGCCCCCTCTGCAACGGTACAATGCTGACTTCTGCTACAGCCACGTCTCCCCCAAACTCCTTATAGTGACTCTGCACTGATCACCATCTCCATAAGGTAAGAGAATAACTATGCACAAGTACAGCATACAACCACACTTCAAAAATACTGAACTATACCTTTAATATGCATTTGTTCAAATTTCATCTTAAAAATGAGAGGCATACAGTCAGGCAGTGATAAGGTTATTCTCACATCAAAACATATGAACATTGGGTTTTTTTTAATCATATATTATTTTTGTCCTATTTCAGTTTGTTTGATTTTTCTTTGTTGCCTCTCATTGCCTCCTTACGTTGTTTAGTCCTGGTTCAACCATGTAAACCACTTTCTTCACTTTATTTTTAATTATTATTATTATCATTATTATTATAACATTTTGGAAATTAACAAAACGTGGAAGTGGTTATAGAGGAAATTACATCTCATAATAATTAAGTATAAAGTAAAAGCGGGTTTAAATATTGTTGAAAATAATGCCGATGAAAAACAGTTTCCCCCTTAGATTCTGTACAAGTTTGTTAGTGTACATAATTTTTTTAAGAATTTTATTTGGCATCTTTATGCTTTTTGTTAGACAGTGTGTAGAGACAGAGATGAAATGGGGCAGATAAGGGGATGACATGCAGATAACGACCCGGGCTGGATTCTAACCCGTGGTCCGTGAGACAGACAGTCAGGCAGTGATGAAGGTTATTCTCACATAAAAATATTAACATTGTTTTTTTTTATCATATATTGTTGAGTATTTTAATCCATTTTATTTTTGTAGTATTTCAGTTGCTTGATTTGTATGTCCCTCATTGCCTAATGACATTTCTTAGTCCTCTTTCAACCATGTATATGATTGTATTGATATGGTTGTATTTCTGGCAAAAACAAAATTATGTATATATTTTTTTTCTTATTTTTTTAAGATAATTTTTCTGCATTTTTATGCTTTTTGTTAGACAGTGTAGAGACAGAGATTAAATGGGGCAGAGAGGGGAATGACATGCAGAGAACGACCCGGGCTGGATTCTAACTCGTGGTCTGTGAGACAGACAGTCAGGCAGTGATGAAGGTTATTCTCACATAAAAAAATAGTACCATTGTTTTTTTTTTATCATATATTATTGAGTATTTTAATACATTTTATTTTTGTATTATTTCAGTTGCTTGATTTTTATGTCCCTCATTGCCTAATGACATGATTTAGTCCTCTTTCAACCATGTATATGAGTTTGTTGATATGGCTCTATTTCTGGCAAAAAACACATGTATATAGTTTTTTGCTTATTTTTAAGATAATTTTTCAGCATTGTTATGCTTTTTATAAGACAGTTTTGGGAGAGGCAGAGATGAAATGTGTCAGAGAGGGGAATGACATGCAGAGAACGACCCGGGCTGGATTCTAACCCGTGGTCCTTGAGACAGACAGACAGTCAGGCAGTGATGAAGGTTATTCTCACATCAAAAAATATTACCATTGTTTATTTTTTTATCATATATTATTGAGTATTTTAATCCATTTTATTTTTGTATTGTTTCAGTTGCTTGATTTTCATGTGCCTTATTGCCTCATGAAATGTTCTAGTCCTGGTTCAACCACTTTGTAACTTAGTAACTTTATTTTTTTTCTCTGTCGATTTTATATCGCTGGATTCTTTTTTTTAAAGATCGTTTTCCAGCATTTTTATTTTTATGCTTTTAATTAGACAGTTTGTAGAGACAGAGGTGAAATGGGGCAGAGAGGGGAATGACATGCAGAGAACGACCACGGGCCAGACTTTGTTTTCTTTTTTTTTGCACCCCGTCACATAGGGTGGGTCTGGTCTATTATGTGATTTTCTACTTTTTCTTAAATCTTGTTTTATTATAATTTACAAAGAAAATGTGCATTCATGTTTTGCTTTAAAATCTCACGATAATGTGATTTCTTTTGTGAGGGGATTTTTTTTCAACATCTATAATTGTTGTATCTAGCTCTGTTATTGCTGCAATATGATTGGTATTATTTTAAATGATGAATTGTCTCTTATATCTTACAATAAAGGCTTAAAATTAAAGACAAAACCTGGAGCCCAGTTTTCACTGTTTTGATTTATAATTTGTATGATTTTAAGCATCTTTATTATTTAACAATCTAATATTTTGAATCAGATTAAATTCAACACCCACAAATATTATTATTTTCTCGGCCTTTACTGCTTTGATCTTTACAAATTAAATTATATTTAGACATATACATTCGTTATTAAAATGCTCAAACAAAATAATATTATTGAATAACCTACATTAGGTCAAGTGTTGTCTTGTACTTAATGAATATATATTGATTATGGTTTAATTTAAAAAACAGTTTGTACTGAATCAGAAATGTAACTTAGTAAAGTTGATGACATGTCTTGTAACAAAATTACAGCATTTTAACTGGTTTACTGAAGAGTTCAAATGATTGTTTACGTCTAAGAGAGTGAGTGAGTGAGTGAGTGAGTGAGTGAGTGAGTGAGTGAGTGAGTGAGTGAGTGAGTGAGTGAGTGAGTGTGTGAGTGAGTGTGTGGGTGTTAATTCATATCATGCATCAGGTTATCTGGGTAATCTCTAAATTCTGACATGCAGGCTTCATTGACCACAAGCACACTCACATATACTCCTTATCATGCATATTAAGTGTGTGCTTGTATGTGTGTGGTTGTGTGTGTGTGTGTGTGTGAGTGTGTGTGTGTGTGTGTGTGTGTGTGTATGTGTGTGTGTATGTGTGTGGTTGTGAGTGTGAGTGTGTGTGTGTGTGTGTGTGTGTGTGTGTGTATTGTTTACGCCCCTGGCTTCTTGCTTCTTCTCAGAAATGGTGACAGCTGATGTTGATGTTACCACTACACCACAAGCTCTCTCTCTCTCTCTCTCTCTCTCTCACTCAAAAACACACAGGTCATACTGCTCAACATATCACTACAGAATTGTAATGTAGTTAGATGTATTCAAGTGTCTTTGAGTGCCCGACAAAAAAAACACTATAACACTATAAATTATTATTATTATCATCATCATCATTATTATTATTATTATTATTATTAGTATTATTATTATTATTATTAAAGTTTATTTTATCTCCTTGACAGATGGACACAACACATAAAAACAGGAACATTTGGTTTTGGGTTGACTCTACCAAGTCATGCTCCAAGCAGAAGTATGCATTTTTGCCCGGGGGGGGGACGCCCTACCAACTGAGCTAAGGGCGCCCCTAAGCAGAAGTATTTCTGCCGATCTGTATCCCTCCATGACTCAGCTGATAGTGTGACAGATAACGCTGCAACAGTTCCTTCTCAATAAGGGAGTTTTTTTTTTGCTTGTTGAATGTTGAATTCAGACACAAAAGGCCATTCAAGGTACTTCTCTGAAATTATTGTGACATTTTAACCTGTATTCATTTAGAAAAAAATACCATTGAGAGTAAGCTAACAAAAAAAGTATTCTAAAGCTTTTAAGTTGAGTCTGAGGTGTTTTTCAAATTCTGTTTTATATAAAGTCTAAGGTTCATATTCAACAGTTGGTGATGTACAGAAGATGAACATATGCTCCTTTGTCGTCACTTAAACTTTAAATTGTAAGTTCCTCATAACTTTTTTTTCTCTCACTCTCTCTCCCTCTCTCTTGCTCTCTCTCTCTCTCCCTCTCTCTCGCTCTCGCTCCTCTCTCTGTCTCTCCCCCTCTCTCTCTCTCCCCTCTCTCTCTTTCTCAATTTAAGAAGGAGGGGACAAATACCTTTTTTAATTCTCCTGTTTTGAAAGACATGTTCAAATAAGGGTATGTTTAGGGCTGAGGGGTTTGGCCATAGTCCAGGGGTCCTACTGTATAAAATAAACAAGTCATTTCCTCCCCTGTGTATTACCTTCCCTTCACACACTGAAGACGAAAGGAGGATTCTTCAGCATCTCTCAAATATCTTCGTCAACCAAAGCAGTAAGTGAGTAAGTAAGTAACATTTATTTATATAGCACTTTTCACAGACAGCCCCTACGTTTCAAATCACATACTCTTTTTTTTTACTACACTACATACTAAAGTACAGAAGAGTTGAAGGGCCACAGGAGAGAAAAAAAAATCAGATAAGGAAGTTTTTTTTTCATTATGTTGAGAAATGTCAAGAATGAAGACGAATACTCCAAAATGCTATTGGAGTAAGTGGGGCATTTATTTATTTTCAGCATACTACAATTGACTTGCATGTATAGGGACATCCTAAATCTTTTTTTGGCATACTAAATAGTAGGGAAGTATGGGAATTGGAACACAGGGACTGTCACAAAGTGCTTTATAGTGTGCATAGAAAATAAAAGCATAGTAAAAATATACATCTAAGTATAAAATTAATAAAAAAAATAAAACAGATAAAACTTATAACAGACAGAAGTTACCCAAATACTGGTAGTAGGTACAGTTGATGCAATAAAGATTTAATATTTTTAATAATTTGGACAAAATGAACTATGGCTGCCACTACTTAATCTGTTGAGGATTGTAGTGAAAAATATCCAGGTTACATTTCAAATATTTAATTTTTATTATTTTTAATTTTTTTTAACATAACAGATCAACGTAAACTTAATGATACTGCAAAAGGAAATACAATGAGATGGGCTGGAGGCAGACCTTTAGGAGTAAATAATATTCAATTATGGATTAATTAATTATTATTAGATTTACTGCAAATGCTTGTAATTTGTTGAGGCTATATTTTAGTATGTTCAGTAAAATAGAATTTAAATGTTGAAATCTTGAGAAAGCTCAAAATATGTAAATTTTTCTCTGCTGTGCAAAATGTAGGTTTAACTTAAGATTCAGGAGCCATTGACACACACACACACACACACACACACACACACACACACACACACACACACACACACACACACACATGCACTCACACTCACACATTTCAAACATCTTGGTAGGGTGCAATTGCGAATGTGCACCGCTGCTATAGTACAATTTTAATATTAATGGATCTTTTTATCATTTCTGTAGAAAGCAGCCAACTAGTGGGTCCAGGAGTTAAGGTGAGTAATGTACTATCATTTCAGCAGACTGGACCTTTTTTTAATCCCTTATATTCTTCAATCACTTGTGACAAATGAATGAAAGGTAGCATTTAAAAAAATATAAACAAATTAGAGCAGGAATTTGTCCTTGTTTAGATATGCATTGGCTAAACAAAATACGTGATATATGTGTATATATGTAATATGTGCATTTTTGAAACTCAGACGTCAAGCATAAGGGCTCTAGGCTAAACATAGTCAATTTCTGACTGTAGACTATGAGCCATGTCTTTACAAATGTACATTTTAAGTTTCTGGTGTATTATTATTTTTATTTCTTCAAGTGCTTTGTGGCAATGCTGTGTGTGGCTGTGGTGAAGTGTGTAGGGCGGTCGTCGACTGGGTTACAGGGTCGATGGTTCGATCCCCCGCCTCCCTGCCACATGTCCAAGTGTCCCTGGGCAAAGAGACACTGAACCCTGAATTGCTCCCGATCTTGCACCGTGCGTGGTAGCTGCTGCTGCTATCTGTGTGTGAATGTGTGTGTGAATGGGTGAATGTGTACAAAACAATTTAAAGTGATTTAGGTCTGTGAAAACCCAGGGGAAAGCGCTATATAAGTGGAGTGCATTTACCATTACAGATGGCTGGCCTGCGCTGCAAGGCGGTGGTGCTGGCTCTCTTCCTGTCTGTTGGAGACAGTCGGGCTGCTGTGGACCAGAACTGGCTCACCAGTGTTATAGAAGGAATCCAGAATGAGTGAGTCCTCTAAAGACTGTGATACCAATACTATGACTTTTTGTGTGTGTGTCTGTGTATCTGTGTGTGTGTGTGTGTGTGTGTGTGTGTGTGTGTGTGTGTGTGTGTGTGTGTGTGTGTGTGTGTGTGTGTGTGTGTGTGTGTGTGTGTGTGTGTAGCTGTGGGGGGAGGGGGGTCTTAAAAGTAAATATCCTACTATGTTTTTGTATTTTAATACATTTCCAGAAATAGAAGTCTACACTTGGTCGATATAGGCCCATAGTCCACTGTTGGTACTGTTCGCGTGTATAAGTTTGTGTGTTTGTGTATTTGTCTGTGTGTGTGCGTGTGCATGTGCGTGCGTGTGTGTGTGTGTTTGTGTGTGTGACTATGAGCACAGTTGACAGGGTAAAAAAACACTACCACTTTTTTCCAAAGGGGGCCGCTAGAATACACACAAACTAAAACTTCCTCGTTGCCACTTTAACTTAATCTTAATGAGTTTTTTTTTCCTTTCCCAGGTATCAACCCGGCGACACTTTCAGTCTGGCTGTGAACGTCCCTTTGAACCAAGACACGAATAATCTCCAAGAGAAAGTCTTTCAGGACGACCCGACAGACCGAGTCACACAAACCGTTTCACAGGGTGAAGTCTACCGGGGCACTAGAGTGGTGGCAGCAGCCCAAACGGGGGCTTTATCACGAGTCCTAGAAAACATACAACCCTTAATTAACGATCGTAAAGGTAACTTCCTCGTTATCTACTCTAAAGAATCCCCTTGCGGTCCGACTTGCGCGTCAGATTCAAACGACGCTGGTATCGCCGACAAAATCAACGCTATCATTCAGAATTGGAGTGGATACGCTTTTGTGTTCACGAAAGTAATGGATGTGCCAAATGTAAATCCGTCGCAACTGTCCGATTCTTTCAAACGACTTGATATTTCCGCCACATTTGGACTCGACAACATATTCCGTTGTTACAAACCCGGCGATGACGATTTTCAGTGCGACAGTTGTTCATCAAACAATGGAGATGTTACGCCCGTTTGTGTAGCGAATAATATAAACGACAACAATGCCCCGTCGAATCAAGACGATCAAGGCCAGGGTATGGACCCAGGCAATGAGATAGCAGCACTGTGGGGAGAAGTGGTAACCCCGACCCCAGGCATCAGTAGAGGGAGTGGGAGTCTTGCTAGAGCAGGGGAGGGCGGACGAATGAGCATGTGCAACAGACGTGGCGGTCGCAAAGGAAGCTGCAAGCGTAGGGGAGGTGGTAAGGTTAGGAAAGGAAGTAAGGGTAGGCGAGGAAGTAAGGTAAGGAAAGGAAGTAAGGCTAGGCGAGGAAGTAAGCGTAGACAAGTCAGTAAGCCGAGACGTGGTGGTAAGGTCCGCAAGGGAGGTATGCAAACACGTGGGGGTAAACGTAGAGGCAAAGCTGGCAGGGGTAGAAGGGGCGGCAAATCTAGACGGGGCAGCAGGCGTGGAAGAGGTGGCAGGGGTAGGAGAGGGCGCAAGGGCAGAGGCAGGCGTCGGGGGGACTATCTTTTCGAACTAGAATGAGGTTTAAATTTTGCAAGAGCCGGAACCCCTAGTCTACACCGAAAAGTGTGTTGGGGGTGAGTCAAAATGTGTAAGCTCGAAAGAACGCAGTGGCTAGGAGGCTTTTTTTAAGTTGCCAACTATAAGTTTATAGCTTCAGATTAGCTTTGTTTAACAGTGCTTTTAATACTAAATTACAGCAACTTTACATGAGAACTAACTTTGGGATGTCACTTTGTAGCAGAAATTCAGATATATTCGTTCGAACATGAGGTGAAAAGTTCTATCATATTCATATATCATAAATTCCAAATTGGTTTAACCTTGAGTTTTGGTTGAAAAATGACAGACCTTGTGCCCCTGTATAAGACACAAAAATAATTGGACTCTTATGCCATTTAAATTATGAAATTAATTTTTATTTTGTTTCTTACATCTACAGCAATGTTTTTTTACTTACAATTTTAAACTGAGTTAAAAAGGAAAAAAGTGGTTGATGTTAAATGACCTCAGTGTCTTTAGTACTTATATACGTTCCCTCTATACTTCTGTAAACCATCACTTGATGATCTGATGTGATTTTTCTAATTAAACCTGCAGTGTGTAGAATTTTGGGTATTATTTCCTAGCAGATTTTGTAGAAAGTAATTATAATATCCATAAGTACATTTAATTTAGTGCATAATAGATTAATTTTTTTTTGAATTATTATTTTTTTGTCCATATTTCTGCATATCTTGGACCAAGGCCTAGTGCCGCCATCTTGAAAGTGTCATAGTTGGAATGTCATCAGGTGCATTGTTTAAAATTTAGAATTGTTCTTGTCCTTGAAGGCCACTGTAGCTTCTGTTATTATTCTAAAGGGTTGGGGTTACCCAGGGAGTGTTGCATTCTAGAACTTTGTAGAACTTTCTTGATGATGTCATATTACACACTGCACCTTTAAAGCCTTGCTCTGCATCCATTCAAGTCTGTCTATGTGTCAATCATTTAAGGATCCTTGAATTTCAGCATTATGTAGTGTGGCTAAAAAAATAATGCATCATTTGTTGAAGGTGGTAAAATAATCATGAATACCAAATAATTCAAATTCAAAAAAAGCTTTATTGGCATGACTATTGTGGAAGACAAACAGTGTTGCCAAAGCATTACAAATGTTACAAATATTACAAATAATAACACAAGATAACATTCAGAGCAATATGTACATTTAGCAGTTTAACATAACAATCCGATGTATATAATATATAATATATACAATGATATGAACAAGAATCATTACTTGTTTACACATTATTGATTATGGATTATATCGAATATCCTTACAAGTGATTTGAAAAGCTGTGTAGCTCACTAACATATAGTCCTATATTGATTTAATGGTAACACTTTACATAAGGGGTACATTAATTAACTATTAGTTGGGGCGCTCCGGTGGCGTAGCGGATAGAGCCCGTACCATATCGGCTCCGGCCTTCGTTGCAGTGGTCACGGGTTCAAGTCCGAACCGTGGACCTTTACTGCAGGTCATCCCCCCTCTCTCTCTCTCTCTCTCTCTCTCTCTCTGTCTCCCCATTTCAACTCTGTACTGTCAAATAAAGCTTGAAAATGCCAACTTAATTTTTTTTTACTGTTGGTTAATGCTTAATTGAGGCTTAACAAGCATTTACTGAGAATTACCTAACTGTTAATACATGCTTAGTAAATGTTTAATAAACATACACTAAATACTAACTAACTGTTATGCTTACTTTATGCTTAACTAAGCATTAGCAACTTGCCTTGCGTTGCCCTTGCCTTGTTAACACTAGACTCTGTATGCTATAGGTCCCTTACCATAGAAAACATAGCAGTCTATTGCGCCCTCTAGTGACTAACACAGACATAGCCATAACAATTCACACCACAAACCATTTATTAAAGAAATACAGCTGACTTTTAAGCTTTCACACCTCCTACACAACATTCATTGTGGAACATAGTTAACTAAACATTACACACAGACACTACACTGCACTTTTTTTTTAACCTTTATTTATACAGGTAAATCCCATTGAGACCGAAGACTCTTTTTCAAGGGAGACCTGTTCCCATGTTACCATTCACACACACATTCATACACCGATAGCAGGCTAACTATCGACATTCACACGAGGCAAGGTGGGTGAAGTGTCTTGCCCAAGGACACAACAACCATGACACAAGTGGCAGGGCGGGGATCAAACCTCCAACCCTTTGATCATCAGCCGACCCGCTCTACCAACTGAGCCACAGTCGCCCCACAATCGCAGTTAATAGATAAACTGAGTGAAGAAAGATGTTAGTAAATAAAAAAAGTGTCTAAAATGATAAACCTTTGAAAATACATTTTATGAAGAAAGGGAAATGGTCAGTTTGTCAACACATCCCATCAGTAAAGTCTGTTCGATGATTTCATGCACAGATTCACTTCACTTCAATCTCAGCTATGGACATGGAAATAATGAATGATTTCTCTATTGATATGATGATGATAATAGCAGTTTCTAATACACTGTAGTCCCTCATTTCTACCTCGATTTAAACAACAACATTGAATCTGTTCAACAATGCAACTAAACTTTCTTTTTACAACTGTACAAAGTGATGAGAGCTAAAATATGTGGGATACATGAAGGTTTGATGCCTTCTCTCTAAAGACACACAGTGGAAGAGACACAACAACAAACATCAATACACATATTCAACAATCATTTAGAGCAATTTAAATGTTACATGTTCATGAAGATAAATGTGAATTAAGGTCAACTAAGGTCAAAGCAGTGATAGCCTCCATGGATAAACAGACACAGGAAATATTTAACTGAAAATCAAATGAGAAGATTTCAAAGTCCCGCCCATAATGTTTGATTGACAGCTGATATCTGAGCAGTGAGTAAATAAAACTAAAATCTTTTTTCAGCAACAAGCATGACGACGAACCAAGTATAGGCCTCTGGAACCTGGTCTAAGACAGTCACAATCAATAAACTTACGAAATTCTGATTGAAAAAAAAATATTATAGAACATAGAACTGCTGTGATTGGTTCAAAATAATTGAGTTTGTATAATGTTCCATAATAACCAGAGCAAAGCAGCGCCTCATCTTTAAAGGTTATCAAATGTGAATGACAATGTCTTTCATTAACTTGATCAATATGCCTAAAACTCTTTTCAGATGTTTACTATCATGAAACTAACTCCCCACATTACATAGTTTTGTGGATTTGAGTTTACAGGGCCTTTACCCACTTATCCCTTGAACGACTTGTCTATTTGAGTTGACAGAACTCTGCACTGTCAGTATTATAATAAAGCCAACATCCAGCATAGAGCGGCTGAGTGAATGTGGTCTGGACTCTGTGGAGGAGAGTCATGGTTTTAGAGATGCTGTAGAAGCACAGAACACCTGCACTGTGATCCAGGTACACTCCTACTCTGGAGGACTGAGGACCTGAGACGGGAGTACGGACACTGTTGAAACAGAAGATAAAAGTGTTTCTCTGACATTGTAATGCCCAAGATTCATCAGTGTGTCCAAATCTACATTCATTGAACCTCTCTTCTCTGCTGATAGTCTTGTATGCGACTGCTACCTTAACTCCTACCCCTCTCCACTCTACCTCCCAGTAACAACGTCCAGTCAGTCTCTCTTGACTCAGGACCTGATGATCACCAGTGAATCTGTCTGGATGACTAGGATAAGACTGTTGTTCGCTCGCTAATGTAGCTTTCCTGTTCCCCTCAGATAATAACACACGTATCTCTGCTGTGTTTGGATCCAGTGTGAGTTCACGTGAATATCTTAAGAAGTCAGCTCTGGTCTTGGGCTGTGACAGTAAAACATCCACTTGAGTCACTGTCAGTGAGATGTTTGTCCATGTCTCTCTCAGGACGTCCTGTAGTTTCTCTCTGGCTTCTGACACAGCTGCTGTCACGTCCTCAAAGTATCTCAGAGGACGGATGTTGATGCTGGATGGGTGAGTAGATTCACTGAGTGGTGGCAGTGAGGTGTAGTCGTGTAGAAACTGGTTGTGATCCTCTGTGAGTGACAGCGTCTTCAGCTCAGTGTCTCTCCTCTTCAGCTCAGCGATCTCCTGCTCCAGCTTCTCCTGAAGATCTCTGACTCGAATCACTTCAGTTTCCTGCTTTGCTCTGAGCTGCTGCTTCACATCAGAGCCTCTTTTCTGGATGAGACGGATCAGCTCGGCGAAGGTCTTCTCACTGTGCTCCACTGCTTTATCAGCAGAGCCATTGATAGCCTCCACCTCCTGTTGAAGAACCTTCACATCTTCCTCTCTGTCCTGGATTCTCACCTGGATGTTTTGTCGACTCACCTTGAGCTCTTTCTCCTTCTCAGTCCGTTCTGCTGCAGCTGACACTGTGTCGTGGCCTTTGTGTTCGTCCATTGAACACAGAGAACAGATAGACTGCTGATCGGTGCGGCAGAAAATCTCCATCACCTCATCGTGCTTGGAGCAGATGTTCTCCTGGAGCTTCTTGGAGGGCTCCACCAGCTTGTGTTTCTGTAATTGAGCTGATTCGTAGTGAGGCTGGAGGTGTTCCTCACAGTAAGAGACCAGACACACCAGACAGGACTTGAGGGCTTTCAGTTTTCTCCCAGTGCAGACGTCACAGGCCACATCTTCAGGTCCAGCATAGCAGTCATCAGCAGCAGCATCAGCTAGGGAAATGGGACGATAGCAAATTTTTCATGTCACGATTATCCTGGTCATTAAATTTGCGATCAACAACATCATCACAATAATTAACAAAACTTGCTTTAAAGGCCCTAGCAACTCCTATAGAAATGAATTTTGTGTGTATGTATATACTGTATGTATATACACTCACAGGCCACTTTACTAGGTACAGCGGTTCAATTTCTTGTTAACACATACAGTGGAGGAAATAAGTATTTGATCCCTCACTGATTTTGTGAGTTTGCCCACTTACAAAGAAATGAGCGGTCTATAATTTTAAAGCTATAGGTTTATTTTAACAGTGATAGACAGAATATCAAAAAGAAAATCCAGAAAATCACATTAAAAAGATATAAATTATTTTGCATTTCATTGAGTGAAATGCAAAATAATTTCTATCTTTTTTTTATGTGATTTTCTGCACAACTTCCCCACTTGCACAACTTAGGCCACTCTCCCCTATATACTCCATTTTGCAAACTTTTGTATGTTTATTTGTATGTTTAGTTTCAGTAGATACTTTTTATCACTTGCCCAAGGTCAGGGGAGAACTGTTTGTGTGGGATGTGCCAGCACATGACAACCGGCCTAGCAACGACCCCACCCTCCCTTCACCTTATCAGCAGGGTAGTGTAAACCATGAAATGTATCTTATGAAGACCAGCAAGAAGAAGACATCATCGGGAAGCCAAGCCTAACATCTACGGCCAGCCTCTAACACATGTTCTACCAATCAGAAATAATGTATTTGTTTCCATATAACACTTTGTTCCACCATTTTAACTTCAGTCTTACTGGGGACGCTTTTTGAGAACCAGTAAGCTCCATGTAGGCCGACATGTTTCTGCTCACTCATATAATAATAAACCTTTAAGCTTTGAAATAAATCTTCTACTTTTTCTTCCTTCTTCAACTCTGGTTAAAAGAACAAGAAACATTTTCCTAACACATGCCATCAATAAAACAATGATCTGACTTCAACATAAAAACTCCCACAATCCTTTGCTCTCACCGGAGTATTTACAAAAGCAACTGCTTCCTCTGAACGCTACAATCTGAAAACTTGAAGAGTGCTAAAATAAGGATTCCATTAATGCTGAATCAAACATCAAAGTATATTTCAATTAGGTCATCCATGGCAGGCATACTCCATGTTTTTATAGCCCGGTTAAACAAAGCAGAGTGCAGCGCATGCTGCCCTGCCCCTGACATGGAATCTATGGGGTTTCCATCAAAAATCCTTGTTGTAGTGATTTGAAAATACTTGTAAAGGCACCTATATAGAGAAGTAACAAATAATACAGGCCAGCAGACAGACTTGTTTTGGAATACTTTTGCAGAAGTGTTTAGACTACCAGTTTAGTAATGGAACAGGCCAAATACAAGGCCACTTCACACTTTATACACTTGGCATTGTCACAGAAAAACTGAACTGTGCTGAACTGATCTTAAAAGCTGAAGTAATTAGATTAAAATTGACTGTGTATTGGACTGCAGATTCTTAAAAAAATGTGTGTATATGTATATATGTATATATATATATATATATATATATATATATATATATATATATATATATATATATATATATATATATATATATATTATATATATTTTTTGTTTGTTTTATTTTTATTTTCTGTAACAGTAATCTGTGTATCTGAATCCGAATTTGAAGGAAATGGGGGCGGGACCTGATAAGCCTTTGGCTTCTTCCGTCTCCCTTCGGACAACACAAAGTATGATGTATGAATATTTGCAAGAGAAAATTGTGTATTGTGTGGAATTGTCCGAAAGAATAATAAAAAAAAAAAAAAAAAAAAAAAAGTTTGCTGGCCAGACTCTTTATTGTTAGTTACACATGGCAAACCCTTATGTCTGAGTCCGACTAACTTGAAAACTTTATTGAGTCCAACAACTGCAAGTTGTCGTTTTTACAGTGTATGAACCAATCACAGCAGTTCTCTGCCCGAACATTTCATAACAATTCAACTACTGAGTGACTGTTGCAATGGAGTCTGTTTGATACATGAGCCTGTTAGTCAAGCCCACACAGTCCTGGCAAATGTTCTAGACAGTAAAAAAGCTGTATTTTCAACCAAGTTTTATAACATTTATGAATATTCAAATTCAATCATATTTTTGTATTAAGACATAATAAGACACCCAACTTTGATATCAATAATATATATTATAATCTTTACTATTTCAGACGAGGTTTACAAAGCCTTTAAACTTTGTAAATGGCACTTAAACACAAGATAACTTTAATAAACAATATACTACCTCTAGTAGCAGCTTGGAGTCCAGTCTTCTTCAGCTCCTCCACTAAAACTGCTAACATGGTGTTTTTCCCCAGGACAGGCCTCGGGCTGAAGGTCTGCCTACACTGAGGGCAGCTGTAGATTTCCTTTTCATCCCAGAAGTCTTTGATACAGTCCATGCAGTAGCTGTGTCCACAGGGAACGGTCACCGGATCCTTCAGTAGATCCACACATATCGAACAAGAGAAAGTTTCCCTGTCGAGCTGAGATCCTTTCTGCGCCATTTCTCCTTTCTCCTTTCTCTGTCTGTCTGTCTGTCTGTCTGTCTGTCTGTCTGTCTGTCTGTCTGTCTGTCTGTCTGTCTGTCTGTCTGTCTGTCTGTCTGTCTGTCTGTCTGTCTGTCTGTCTGTCTGTCTATATTTCAAGCTGAGATCCTTCCTGCGCCATTTCAACTCTCTGTGTCAGCGACTGTCTTGAGTTTCTTTTCACAAGAACAGAAACTAGTCTGAGCTCTGATCTGAACTATGTGTGTGTGTGCAGTGAATGGGGCCTGCCCTTCACCACACGTTGGTTACGCCCATCTTCACACTGTAGATCTAAAGGGGAGGGATTCAGAGTGCAGCTGACTGTGTGTCAGAGCAGGAACAAGAGGGAGGGTGTATCGAGCTTTGCTTCATAACAGGAAGAGGAGCTGCTTTATGAGAGATACTCTGTGTGTGTGTTTGTGTGTGTGTGTGTGTGTGTGTGTGTGTGTGTGTGTGTGTGTGTGTGTGTGTGTGTGTGTGTGTGTGTGTGTGTGTGTGTGTGTGTGTGTGTGTGTCTGTGTGTGTCTGTGTGTGTTTCACACTTCACAACAGGGATCAGGTCTCATTTAAAGAAACTGGTCACTTCAGCTTTTATGAGAAAGGGTTAGAGTCAGAATCTGTCTTTTTCTTCACTAAAAGTACAATTTGACTCTGCAGTGTGTTACCAATCACTTGACAAAACATTTAACTTAAATAAAATATATGTTTAGTCATGTCATGTCCTGAATCAAAGGTAACCTCAGCCATGAACTACCCAAATTCAAACAGTTCATTAAAGGCCCGACCAGAGAGAACAATATTCTGGATCACTGCTACACCACAGTCAGCGGTGCAAATCACACACTGGGCCCTTTCCGACCACGTCATGGTCCACCTGATTCCTTCATACAGGCAGAAACTAACCCTGCGTTCCAATCCCAAAACCTGGTTCACAGCCAAACTCACCAAACTCAGTAATCAAAATTCATTGGGAAAATGGAAAGCATGTCAGTTGTGCAATGTCAATGAATAATGGAGACCATATCGGCTCCGGCCTTCGTTGCAGTGGTCACGGGTTCAAGTCCGAACCGTGGACCTTTACTGCAGGTCATCCCCCCCCCCCCTCTCTCTCTCTCTCTCTCTCTCTCTCTCTGTCTCCCCATTTCAACTCTGTACTGTCAAATAAAGCGTGAAAATGCCAACTTAAGTTTTTTTTACTGTTGGTTAATGCTTAATTGAGGCTTAACAAGCATTTACTAAGAATTACCTAACTGTTAATACATGCTTAGTAAATGTTTAATAAACATAAACTAAATATTAACTAACTGTTATGCTTACTTTATGCTTAACTAAGCATTAGCAACTTGCCTTGCGTTGCCCTTGCCTTGTTAACACTAGACTCTGTATGCCATAGGTCCCTTACCATAGAAAACATAGCAGTCTATTGTGCCCTCAAGTGACTAACACAGACATAGCCATAACGATCCACACCACAAACTAGTTATTAAAGAAATAGGCTACAGCTGACTTTTAAGCTTTCACAGCTCCTACACAACATTCATTGTGGAACATGGTTAACTAAACGTTACACACAGACACTAGTTTTAGTTTAGTTTAGTTTAGTTTAGTTTAGTTTATTTCCACATACAAATTGATAAAAAAGAAAACATGTATTTAAAAAACAAAAAAATTAAAATACATGTGTGGATGTGGCAGAAACCTGTACAGGCTTATATGAAGCCACACCCAAAATACATTTACATATTCATTTTAAAAGAGCAGCACACAAGCGCACACACACACACACACACACACACACACACACACACACACACACACACACACACACAAAAACATATCTATAAATGAAAAAAAAAAATGAAAAAAGAATGCAAAACAATCAAAGAAATTCACTACACCACACTGATAGATCAACTGAGTAAAGAAAGATGTCAGTAAATTAAAAAAAGTGTTTAAAATTATAGAAATTTGAAAATACATTTTATAAAGAAAGGGAAATGGTCAGTTTGTCAACACATCCCATCAGTAAAGTCTGTTCAATGATTTCATACACAGATTCACTTCACTTCAATCTCAGCTATTTACATGGAAATAATGAATGATTTCTCTATTGATATGATCACGTTAATAACAGTTTATAATACACCTTAGTCCCTCATATATACCTCGATTTAAACAACAACATTGAGTCTGTTAAACAATGCAGCTAAACTTTCTTTTTACCTTTGTACAAAGTGATGAGAGCTAAACATGTGGGATACATGAAGGTTTGATGCCTTCTCTCTAAAGACCCACACAGTTGAAGAGACACAACAACAAACATCAATACACATATTCAACAATAATTTAGAGCAATTTAAATGTAGAGCTGCAACGATTAATCGATGAATCGACTATTAATCGATTATTAAAATAATCGCCAACTATTTTGATAATCGATTAATCGTTTTGAGTAATTTTTTCATAAAAAATTTCCAAATTCTCTGATTTCAGCTCAACAAATGTGAAAATGTTCTGGTTTCCTTAATCCTATTATGACAGTAAACTGAAATATCTTTGTGTTTTGGACATATCAATACATTTGAGGACGTCAACATGGGCTTTGGAAAATTGATCAAAATTTTTCACCATTTTCTGACATTTTACGGACCAAAACACTAATCGATTAATAATCGATTAATCGAGAAAATAATCGACAGATTAATCGATTATCAAAATAATCGTTAGTTGCAGCCCTATTTAAATGTTACATGTTCATGAGGATAAATGTGAGTTAAGGTCAACTAAGGTCATAATAAGCAGTGATAGCCTCCATGGCTAAACAGACACAGGAACATGTTTACAGTAAAACAAATGAGAAGTTGTCAAAGTCCCGCCCATAATGTTTGATTGACAGCTGATATCTGAGCAGTGAGTAAATAAAACTACAATAATTTTTCAGCAACAAGCATGACGACGAACCAAGTAAAGGCCTCTGGAACCTGGTCTAAAACAGTCACAATCAATAAGCTTACAAAAATATGGTTGAAAAAATATATTATAAAACATAGAACTGATGTGATTGGTTCAAAATAATTGAGTGTGTATAATGTTCCATAATAACCAGAGCACAGCAGCGCCTCATCTTTAAAGGTTATCAAATGTGAATGACAATGTCTGTCATTAGGCTTGATTAATATGCCTAAAACTCTTTTCAGATGCTTTACTATCATGAAACTAACTCCCCACATTACATAGTTAGAAGGATTTTGTGGATGGGGGTTTACAGGGGCTTTAAGGATGAAAACAGAGAGTTGAACCCAGGCCCGTTTCTAGACACTTAGATTAGGGTGGGCTGGTAGACATTTTAGGTGGGCAGAGATACCGAAGATGCGAGCGCGCGCAGAAATGTTTTGCCCTTGTAAGATCTCTGAGTAAAATATTTGAAGTCAGTTTGAAAAGTAGGAAGTGAATGAGCTTTTGCGCACAGCATTTACTAACCGAAAGAACAGGTTAACGTGTGAAAAAAAGACGCCCATTTGTGTGGGCAAAGCCAACATGTCTATTTGAGTTTACAGAACTCTGCACTGTCGCCACAATAAAAAAGCCAACATCCAGCATAGAGCGGCTGAGTGAATGTGGTCTGGACTCTGTGGAGCAGAGTCATGGTTTTAGAGACGCTGTAGAAGCACAGAACACCTGCACTGTGATCCAGGTACACTCCTATTCTGGAGGACTGAGGACCTGAGACGGGAGTACGGACATAGTCGAAACAGAATGTAAAAGTGTCTCTGTGGCAATTTAATGCCCAAGATTCATCATTGTTTCCAAATCTACATTCATCGAACCACCCTGCTCTCCTGATAGTCTTGTATGCGACTGCTATATAAACTCCTCTCCCTTCCCACCGCACCTCCCAGTAACGACGTCCAGTCAGACTCTCTTGACTCAGGACCTGTTGATGTTCAGTGAATCTGTCTGGATGACTAGGATAAGACTGATCTTCTCTCACTGCTTTAGCTTTTCTGTTCCCCTTAGATAATGACAGCTGTGTGTGTGCTGTGTTTGGATCCAGTGTGAGTTCACATGAATATCTCAAGAGGTCAGTTCTGGTCTTGGGCTGTGGCGACAGTAAAACACCAACACCAGGCACTGCCAGTGAGATGTTTGTCCATGTCTCTCTCAGGACGTCCTGTAGTTTCTCTCTGGCTTCTGACACAGCCGCTGTCACGTCCTCAAAGTATCTCAGAGGACGGATGTAAATGCTGGATGAGTGTGTAGATGTACTGAGTGGTGGCAGTGAGGTGTAGTCGTGTAGAAACTGGTTGTGATCCTCTGTGTGTGACAGCGTCTTCAGCTCAGTGTCTCTCCTCTTCAAATCAGCGATCTCCTGCTCCAGCTTCTCCTGAAGATCTCTGACTCGACTCACTTCAGTTTCCTGCTTTGCTCTGACCTGCTGCTTCACATCAGAGCTTCTTTTCTGGATGAGACGGATCAGCTCGGCGAAGGTCTTCTCACTGTGCTCCACTGCTTTATCAGCAGAGCCGTTGATAGCATCCACCTTCTGTTGAAGAACCTTCACATCTTTCTCTCTGTCCTGGATTCTCACCTGGATGTTTTGTCGACTCACCTCGAGCTCTTTCTGCTTCTCAGTCCGTTCAGCTGCAGCTGACACTGTGTCGTGGACGATATCAAACTTTCATGTAACGATCTTCCTTTCCACAATAATTGCGATTAACAATAGCGGTGTATAGAAATAGTAAACAAAACTAGTTTTAAACTTTGTAAATGGCTCTTAAACATCGGAATCATTTTACCATACATTATAATATACTGGGGGTGATCATAGTGTAGTAGTAAGAGGCTCAGTCCTCGCAGCAGACCAGGATTCGAATCATATGCAGAGAACAACCCAGGTGGGATTCCAACCCGGGTCTTTCTCTGCATGTCATTCCCCTTTCTACACAATTTCATCTCTGTTTCTCCACATTTTAAAATAAAGCATGAAAAATGCCAAAAAAAAACATTTACATTTTGTATAGAAACAATCTACTACCTCTAGTAGCAGCTAGGAGTCCAGTCTTCTTCAGCTCCTCCACTAAAACTGCTAAAATGGTGTTTTTCCCCAGGACAGGCCTCGGGCTGAAGGTCTGCCTACACTGAGGGCAGCTGTAGATGTTCTTTTCATCCCAGAAGTCTTTGATACAGTCCATGCAGTAGCTGTGTCCACAGGGAAGACCAACCGGATCCTTCAGTAGATCCAGACATATCGAACAAGAGAAAGTTTCACGGTCCAGCTGAGATCCTTTCTGCGCCATTTCAACTCTTTCTGTCTGTATGTCTAACTATATCTATCTATCAATCTATCAATCTATCTATCAATCTATCTATCTATCTATCTATCTATCTATCTATCTATCTATCTATCTATCTATCTATCTATCTATCTATCTATCTATCTATCTATCTATCTATCTATCTATCTATCTATCTATCTATCTATCTATCTATCTATCTATCTATCTATCTATCTATCTATCTATCTATCTATCTATCTGTCTGTGTAAGCGACTGTCTGCGTTGTCTTTCACTAGAACATAAACTAGTTTGAACACGTACACAGGTAGCCTGTACTTCACCACACCTTGGTTTCGCCCAGTATCGCTCTCATTAAGTGAACACACACACACACACTCTTACACACACACACACACACACACACACACACACACACACACACACACACACACACACACACACACACACACACACATACACAGTATCTCTATGTCATAAAGCCGCTCCTCTTCCTGGAATTAAGCACAGTTTGATACACCCTCCCTCTTGCACCTGCTCTCACACACAGTCAGCTCGGCTCTGAATCCCTCCCCTTTAGATCTACAGTGTGAAGATGGGCGTAACCAAGGTGTGGTGAAAGGCAGGCCCCATTCACTGTACACACACACACACACACACACACACACACACACACACACACACACACACACACACACACACACACACACACACACACACACACACACACACAGATCAGAGGTCAGACTAGTTTAGTTTCTAGTGAAAAGAAACTCAGACAGTCGCTGACAAAGAGAGTTGAAATGGCGCAGGAAGGATCTCAGCTGGAAAGATAGATAGATAGATAGATAGATAAATAGATAGATAGATAGATAGATAGATAGATAGATAGATAGATAGATAGATAGATAGATAGACAGACAGACAGACAGACAGACAGACAGACAGACAGACAGACAGACAGACTGACAGACAGACAGACAGACAGACAGACAGACAGACAGACAGACAGACAGACAGACAGACAGACAGACAGACAGACAGACAGACAGACAGACAGACAGACAGACAGACAGACAGACAGACAGACAGACAGACACTTGAAATGGCGCAGAAAGGATCTCAGCTTGATCGTGAAACTTTCTCCTGTTCGATATGTCTGGATCTACTGAAGGATCCGGTGACCATTCCCTGTGGACACAGCTACTGCATGGACTGTATCAAAGACTTCTGGGATGAAAAGAACATCTACAGCTGCCCTCAGTGTAGGCAGGCCTTCAGCCCGAGGCCTGTCCTGGGGAAAAACACCATGTTAGCAGTTTTAGTGGAGGAGCTGAAGAAGACTGGACTCCAAGCTGTTACTAGAGGTAGTAGATTGTTTCTTTTAATCAAATATAATGTAGTTTAAAGCAAGTTCTGTTAATTATCATGATGCTAATATGGTTAATCGCAATTATTATGGAAAGGAAAATTGTGACATTAATCGTGAACGTTTGACATTGTCCCATATCCCTAGCTGCTGCTGCTGCTGCTGCTGCTGATCACTGCTTTGCTGGACCTGAAGATGTGGCCTGTGACGTCTGCACTGGGAGAAAACTGAAAGCCCTCAAGTCCTGTCTGGTGTGTCTGGTCTCTTACTGTGAGGAACACCTCCAGCCTCATTACAACGTGGCTCAATTCAAGAAACATAAGCTGGTGGAGCCCTCCGAGAAGCTCCAGGAGAACATCTGCTCCAGTCACGATAAGGTGATGGAGATATTCTGCCGCACTGATCGGCAGTCTATCTGTTCTCTGTGTTTAATGGACGAACACAAAGGCCACGACACAGTGTCAGCTGCAGCAGAACGCACTGAGAGGCAGAAAGAGCTCGAGGGGAGTCAACTAAACATCCAGGTGAGAATCCAGGACAGAGAGAAAGATGTGAAGGTTCTTCAACAGGAGGTGGATGCTATCAACGGCTCTGCTGATAAAGCAGTGGAGCACAGTGAGAAGACCTTTGCCGAGCTGATCCGTCTCATCCAGAAAAGAGGCTCTGATGTGAAGCAGCAGGTCAGAGCAAAGCAGGAAACTGAAGTGAGTCGAGTCAGAGATCTTCAGGAGAAGCTGGAGCAGGAGATCGCTGAGCTGAAGAGGAGAGACGCTGAGCTGAAGACGCTGTCACACGCAGAGGACCACAACCAGTTTCTACACGACTACACCTCACTGCCACCACTCAGTGAATCTACATCCAGCATCAACATCCGTCCTCTGAGATACTTTGAGGACGTGAAAGCTGCTGTGTCAGAAGCCAGAGAGACACTACAGGACGTCCTGAGAGAGACATGGACACACATCTCACTGGCAGTGCCTGGTGTTGGTGTTTTACTGTCGCCACAGCCCAAGACCAGAACTGACCTCTTGAGATATTCATGTGAACTCACAATGGATCCAAACACAGCATACACACAGCTGTTATTATCTGAGGGGAACAGAAAAGCTACCGCAGTAAAAGAACATCAGTCTTATCCTAGTCATCCAGACAGATTCACAGCATATCTTCAGGTCCTGAGTAAAGAGAGTCTGACTGGACGTCGTTACTGGGAGGTGGAGTGGAGAGGGGAGAGAGTTGAGGTAGCAGTCGCATACAAGACCATCAGCAGAGCAGGGGGGTCGGATGAATGTGAATTTGGACTAAATAATAAATCCTGGGCGTTAAATTGTCACCACGGGGGTTTTAAATTCTGGTTCAACAAGGTCGAAACTCCCGTCTCAGGTCCTCAGTCCTCCAGAATAGGAGTGTACCTGGATCACAGTGCAGGTGTTCTGTCCTTCTACAGCGTCTCTGAAACCATGACTCTCCTCCACAGAGTCCAGACCAAATTCACTCAGCCGCTCCATGCTGGATGTCGGCTTTATTATTGTGACAGCGACAGTGCAGAGTTCTGTAAACCCAAATAGACAAGTCATTCAAGGGATAAGTGGGTACAGTCCCTGTAAACTCAAATCCACTTAATCCTTGTAACTATGAAATATGGGGAGATAGTTGCAATGTAAGCATCTGAAAATAGTTAGGCATATTTATCAATCAAAAATGAAGATATTGTCTTTCAACTTTACAGAGTTTCGGTTTAGATAAGGGTCCCGGCCACTTGTGTCGTGTTTGTTGTGTCCCTGGGCAAGACACTTCACCCACCTTGCCTTGTGTGAATGTGTATGACTGCTGTATGTTTGAGGTGGTCGTCGGAGGGGCCATGGGCGCTGAATTGCAGCCACACTTCCGTCAGTCTGCCCCAGGGCAGCTGTGGCTACTATCGTAGTTTACCACCACCGGTATGACTGTGTGTGAATGAATGGAACCTGGAACCCTGTGAAGTGCTTTGAGTGCCTCGAAAAAGTGCTACATAAATCCAATCCATTAGTATGCTCTGATTCTTATTACACATTAAGTATTCTGAAACAATCATGGCAGTTCCCTGTTTGAACATTCTATGAAAAAGTTTTTGGAACCAAGCATTATAATATGTGTGAACCAAGCGATTTCTACCAGCATCCAATAAGGAAGTGACACACATTGCAGTACCTTCCGGTGGCCACAATGACGTGGGTCCAAGACTGAGCAATTTTTCTTTGACTCACTTGTTAAACAGGCCATTTTCATAGTCTTATTAAACCTATTTACAGCCTGGGCCACAAAACCATTCTAGTCTGTATGTTTAGATCATATCTCCATGACATTACTGAGGGGGGTGAATTTTTTTCTAGCAGGCTAGTTTTTATTCTTTTGGAGGTTAAAATGTATTGGTGCGATCTCTTGAGTGACAGCTAGCCACCCGTTGTCCCTCACTTTGCCTCGGAGGTATACGTCAGCTAGATGGGCGTATCTCCCTCCCCCCGACGTGAAGCGGAGTAAAAATCTCACAAGATGGCGACACGCAAAAGCCAGGAGAAAGGGATGTCGTGTGAATAACTGAGCCCAGATGATACATCCATTTTATATACTATCTATGGTGTAAACATTTCAATCAGATTTTTGTAAAAGCGTATTTAGAAAGCCAATTTCGATAATATCTTGATTTTTTTATATTTGTATTGATGTATATACTGTTGTGTTTCTTTCACTGTTTCCTTAGCCCTTCATTTATCCTTGATATTTTGCTTTCACCACTTTATACAATGGTAAAATATATATATATGTTTTAAATCCACAAGTTAAAGCTGGGGTATATGATTTCTGATTGGTCAAAGTTAACATGTGCTGTACACTTTGACCAATCAGAGCGAGGCTCCGATTCTCTGTTCTTATTGGCTGTTGGGACTGTCCATTCACTTTGGCACCGACGTTGTTGGTGTAGAGCGTGTCAGGGAGGGACCATAGGGGAGGGACCAAAGAGAACAAGTGGAGCGGTTGAGGTATTTGAATTCGAATCTCTATCCCAACTGCCATTTTCTCCCCAAAACCTCTACCCCAGCTTTAATTTACATGTATTTGTTTGATGGACTAAATGTTTAAATTGATGTTAAACAAATATTATAAAACTGTAACTATCATGACCATAATCAATAGAGAAATCATTTACATTTGAGTATTTTCTTGTTGCATAACTGACTATGGGATGTGTAAACGAACTGACGGTTTACATTACAAATAAAGATTTTATTATTTTCCCCCAAATGGTAAATGGTAAATGGACTTGACTTATATAGCGCTTTTCTAGCCGATTTATTCAGCCCCAAAGCGCTTTACATATCTTACCACATTCACCCATTCATACACACACTCATACACCGATGGCAGTAGCTGCCATGCAAGGCGCTTTCTGAACCATCGGGAGCAATTTGGGGTTCAGTGTCTTGCCCAGGGACACTTCGACATGTGGCGGGTAGGCGGGGAATCGAACCTCCGACCCTGCACTCCAGAGGCAATCTTCCTACCCACTTCGCCACTGCCGCATGGACAAAGTGTTGTTTTTCTTAAGCCTGCAGTGTGTAGAATTTTGGGTTTTATTTCCTAGCAGATTTTGTAGAAAGTAATTATAATATCCATAAGTACATTTAATTTAGTGCATAATAGCTGAAATTTTTTTTTTTAATTATTATTTTTTCCCTTAGAAAGGGTCTCATATAT
>NC_137235.1:1329357-1334357 GCF_949987685.1 Ammodytes marinus | reverse complement strand
CTCTCACTCTCTCACTGTCTCTCTCTCCCTCTCTTTCTCTCTCTCTGTCTCTCCCCTCTGTCACACTCTCTCTCTCTCTGCCTCTCCTCTCTGTCTCTCTCTCTCTCACTCTCTCTCTCTCTCTGTCCCTCTCTTTCTCTCTCTCTGTTTCGCTCTCTCTCTGTCTCCCTCTTTCTCTCTGTCTCTCTTTCTCTCTCTGTCCCTCTCTTTCTCTCTCTCTGTTTCGCTCTCTCTCTCTCTCTCTCTCTCTCTCTCTCTCTCTCTCTGTCTCTCCCCTCTGTCACACACTCTCTCTCTCTCTCTCTCTCTCTCTCTCTCTCTCTCTCTCTCTCTCTCTCTCTCTCTCTCTCTCTCTTACACTTTTTATAAGAACATTGGAGACTTAGACACTTTTAAAAATCGCTGGTGCTATAAAAACTGTTGAGTTGTTCATGATGACTTGCTGTTTGTTTAAAAGATAATTTATCTTTAAATGAAGAGATAGGCACAAACTGCACATTATTTTTATTATTTTTAATGTTCGTGTACGATAATGAATATGTGATTTAAAGTTTGTATGTCAAATCTAAAAATAAATCTCTCTTTCTCTATCTGTCTGTCTGCCTGCCTGCCTGCCTGCCTGTCTACCTCTCTCCCTCTCTCTCCCTGCCTGCCTGTCTCTCTCTCTGTCTGTCTGTCTGTCTGTCTGTCTGTCTGTCTTTCTCTCTCTCTTTCTCTCTCTATCTCTCTCTCTCTGTCTGTCTGTCTGTCTGTCTCTATCTCTGTCTGTCTTTTCTCTCTCTATCTCTGTCTGTCTGTATGTCTGTCTGTCTCTCTCTCTCTTGTCTCTCTGTCTGTCTGTCTGTCTGTCTGTCTGTCTGTCTGTCTGTCTGTCTGTCTGTCTTTCTCTCTCTGTCTGTCTCTGTCTCTCTCTCTTGTCTGTCTGTCTGTCTGTCTGTCTCTCAGGACTCAGAGTTTGTGTGTCTGGAGTTTGATGAAGCCAAAGTCAACATGGTGCTGAAGAAAATGGCCGACATTCAACAGAGCATCGACAGCTTCGTTCACCGAACATAGAAACACACACACACACACACACACACACACACACACACACACACACACACACACACACACACACACACACACACACACACACACACACACACACACACACACACACACACACACACACACACACACACACACACACACACACACACACACACACACACACACACAGTTTTTTTTTACTATGTATTTTGCTGCTGCCGGTAATGTTGACTTACCTTAAAATCACATGCATTACGGGCGCTCCGGTGGTGTAGTGGATAGAGCGTGTACCATATCGGCTCCGGCCTTCATTGCAGTGGTCGCGGGTTCGAGTCCGACCCGTGGACCTTTACTGCATGTCATCCCCCCTCTCTCTCTCTCTCTCTCTCTCTCTCTGTCTCCCCATTTCAACTCTGTACTGTCTAATAAAGCTTGAAAATGCCCCAAAAAAATCACATGCATTACAAGCTTCATGTTAAAATAGACTTAAATGAAGATGGATGAGACATGGAGGACTTCAATTTGATTTTGTGCCATAAATGGAGGAGTTCCTGTCTGTCTGTCTGTCTCTCTCCCTCTCTCTCTCTTTTCCCTCCCTCTGTCTGTCTGTCTGTCTGTCTCTCTGTCTCTCTCTCTCTCTACTCACACACACAAGCAAGCAGACAGACAGACAGACAGACAGACAGACAGACAGACATGCACACACACACACACACACACACACATTTCGACATATTCACTTATGATTCTCAAGTTTCAGTTTGTTTCTTAAATGGACCAACAGTTTTTTTTCTTTGCCTTATTAATTTTCACTTTAGATCCGCTCATCCGCCGAAAGCAAAATTAATAACTTTCATGTAAAAAAGAGAAAATGCTCAATGTAAATATGTACTTGTCCTTGTGTCAGTAATGCTCAATGTAAGTATGTACTTGTCCTTGTGTCAGTAATGCTTTGTAATAACACCTCAGTGACGTCTGAAGACTTTCAATACATGTTTTTAATATCATCACTTTCTCAACTAACTGGCTGTGAATTTAAATAAAGCTTTGGAAAAAAAAAAGGTGACAGGTAAAGTGACAGGTGAGATGCTGACGCAGGTTGGTTCATCAGACATCGGTTGCGTTCCGAATCGCATACTGTAGAAAAAAAGATTTAGGATGTCCCGATTCTTGTGGCCAGATTTAGGATGGTTAGAAGTACCCGGATGTCCTACTTCATGAGGCCAAGGTTGCGTTCCGAATCGCATACTCTTTCTTTTTTCTATTCTACATACTACATCCGACGATAAAAAGAATCTAGTTAGGATGCAGTAGGCATACTATTGGGACATACTTTTCTCTCTTATTTCATCATAGCATTGCGCCTTGATCTTGCCTCTTGCTTTTATATCCGTCGCATCCCCATTTGTTTTCATATGGAGGCTTTGTCGATGTTACTTCACGTGCGCACTGGATTGTGGGTCAGAATCGCCCAAATAGGATGCACTTTTCAACACTAACAATCTTGGCCGCATGAAGTAGGACATCCGGGTACTTCTAACCATCCTAAATCTGGCCACAAGAATCGGGACATCCTAAATCTTTTTTCTACATACTATATAGTAGAAAGTATGCGATTCGGAACGCAACCCAAGATTGTTAGTGTTGAAAACTGCATCCTATTTGGGCGATTCTGACCCACAATCCATTGCGCACGTGAAGCCTCCTTATGAAAACAAACGGGGATGCGACGGCTATAAAAGCAAGAGGCAAGATCAAGGAGCAATGTTATGATGAAATAAGAGAGTAAAAGTATGTCCCAATAGTATGCCTACTGCATCCTAACTAGATTATTTGTATCGTCGGATGTAGTATGTAGAAAAGAAAAAAGAAATAGTATGCGATTCGGAACGCAACCCAAGAGGCAAGATCAAGGCGCAATGTTATGATGAAATAAGAGAGTAAAGTATGTCCCAATAGTATGCCTACTGCATCCTAACTAGATTATTTTTATCGTTGGATGTAGTATGTAGAATAGAAAAAGGAAAGAGTATGAGATTCGGAACGCAAACAAACTGTCTTGAATTTAAATAAAGCTTTGGAAAAAAAAGGTGACAGGTAGAGTGACAGGGGAGATGCTGATGCAGGTTGGTTCATCAGACTTTATTTATAGCACTTTTCATAAACAAACTCCCGGCAGTCAGAGTAAAACAAATGTTAAAAGTGGAATTTAAAATGAAAAATAAAACCAGGAGTAAGCTAATAAATAACTCAATATATAAGTACAATGATACACTATGAATAAATGGATAACAATGCACTAAAGGAGTGTGTGTATGTGTGTGTGTGTGTGTATATAAATATATTTAATTAAAAGCCTCGCTAAAGAAATGTTACAAAATGTAAAAAATAATAAAAATACAATTAAAGGTGCAGTGTGTAATATGACATCATCAAGAAAGTTCTACAAAGTTCTAGAATGCAGCGCTCCCTGGGTAATCCCAACCCTTTAGAATAATAACAGAAGCTACAGTGGCCTTCAAGGACAAGAACAATTCTAAATTTTAAACAATGCACCTGATGACATTCCAACTATGACACTTTCAAGATGGCGGCACTAGGCCTTGGTCCAAAATATGCAGAAATATGGACATATATGAGACCCTTTCTAAGGGAAAAAATGATAATTCAAAACATTTGTTTCAGCTATAATGCACTAAATTAAATGTACTTATGGATCTTATAATTACTTTCTACAAAATCTGCTAGGAAATAAAACCCACAATTCTACACACTGCAGGTTTAAATAATTGATATAAAAGATCTTAGGCTACGGTTCGGATCCAGTGGCGTTACATTTGATCACGTGTCACGGGATGGAGTGTAAACTGATACCGAGGATCCACACAGGTAGAATATGTTTTTTGTATTTTTTCATTTATAGAAGGCTATTGTACTGTTTATTTGTCTTGTTTAATATGTCTATATGTATATTTTATTTTTTGTTTTGTTTTATTTTTATGTAGGCTATAAGCTAGTTTGATGATTTTTAAATAATCGAAACAATGTTATTTCAGGGCGCAGAGCTGGTTATAAATAAAACCAACATTTCAACCTTGATTTAAGCAATATCACATGAGAGGGAGCATGTTGTCGCTCTATATCAGCGCTGCTGTGATTCGGTTTTAGGTACGAGGCCGCAGGCCGAGTGCCGAAGAGAGCGGAGCGCGTTGCTAGGCAACAACTTTACGCGAGTGAGCTCGTCCTGCTTTGTTTACTCTGGTCACATTAACCACGGCGGCCCGATGTCCCGTAACAATCACCAAAGAAAAGGAACGGCGGATCTTAATCTAGTTGGTAATAAGGTCCGCTGCCCAATCCAAACCCCTGCGTTTCATTTCCCAGAGTTGATGAGTGTATTTCTGCCTGGGAGAAGTTATACAATGAAGTGGGAAAGCTAGGCTAGGCTAAAGTTATGCTGCGTTCGGATCGCGTCCGCTCATATTATTATCCAGCAGCCTGCGTTTATATCCACACACTATTGCTGTCTTCACTTTAGTAACGTGAGTGTGAGTGACTACCGCACGCTGTCTCTGTCTGTGCGTGTCTGTGTGTGTGTGTGTGGAGTGGAGTGGAGGGGGGGGGCTGGCGGGGGATACTCGCCACAGTCAACCTGAGTCACAGAAAGTTATCACAAGTGAAGCTCCGTCTCATCAGTGAGCGGAGTGATTATGTCAGTTTGGTGAACAGTCCCTGAACATTCATGTTGTGATGTTGGACGCTCATAACGGCGCTGCTTCAGTCCATGTTCAGAACGCATGGAATGTCTCTCGTCCAATCAAAACACTCGTTCAGAACCAACCGCTGTATAATCAATGTTTTAATCTTATTGAATCTAAGATATATTGAGTACTTTTGATCTATGTAGTGAGAATTCTTCAATAAAGTTAATCGAAAGAAAAAAAAATCCACACCGGTAGAATGACAGGTGA